>NC_057794.1:332671903-332676235 GCF_018294505.1 Triticum aestivum
ACACACACACATTTTCAGTCGGTGGGCCAAAGAGGCATATCTCACCAAGATGGATCGTAAAACGGACCAAGAATAATCCACCTTGGTCATACAACCTCTCTCTTGTTGTTGGTCAAAGTGATGGCCGTCCATGCGACCCTGGAGATGGGCTAGCTCGCCAGTAATCATGCAAGTAGCTAGTCCTCGAAGACAACCACCGCGTGCGTGTGGCCCAAACATATGTATGGAGAGGTGTGTTTTTGAGTAACAATGGAACAACTTTGATGTGGCACCGTGATTTTGAACTAGAAACCCCCACACCGAGTGAGGGTTAGGTTGACGATGCATATGTATGTTACACCACACTTCAAGCCAACTACGGGGATTCATGCATGCGTGTGTGCATAGTATATGCGCTCAAACTTAAGGTCCGAATCTCACCATGACCTATACTACGATAACACGAACCAAATGAAGAATATGCCATGGTAACCTATCTTGTTGTTGGTCAAGGTGATCATGGATGTCCGTGTGGGCCCACAAATATATGGGCTTGTCATTGATAACCACGCAAGGGAGTGTACCGTTCGAAGGCAACCACTACATACATACGTATGGACATGTTTGAATACACAACATTGATGTGGCGCATGCGTCAAAAATCATACACTAGCTCCCCACACAGAGCGAGATCGGTTCATGATGTGTCGTTGTACTAGCCACTTCGACTCGATGGGAGGGATTCATGCATACACATGCATGTGTGTGTGCTCAAATTGTATCATGCATGTCATCCCAGAGCAAAAATAATAATCCCCTCCTAAGTCAAATTAACCTCTCTTGTTGTCAGGCAAAAAGTAGTGATGGTCCAAGACGGCCCACAGATGGAAAGAATCGATATTGCTGATAACTGCTTAAGTGGGTGTGAGAGGACAACCACCATCGCTTTGCATGTGGGCCAAACATATATATGTTGAATACCCAAAATGCACAACTTTGATGTGCCACATGCCTCAAAAACCGTAAACCATGCACCCACACAGACTGAGGTTCATCAAGCATACTGCATATAATGGTCCCCTTCCCCCCCTCTTCACTGCTTACTATATGCTCCTGCCGTAATATATGTACAACCCAAAAGAATCCTTATTGATGGTGAAATTAATTAACATCTCCCAATGTAGGTCAAAGTGATGCATGCATGCATCGACGATGGCCTCGTCGGCCCACAGATGGAAAAGTCACGCATGAGTGTCCTAGCTAGGATATGCATGTGGCCCAAAACGGTGTTGTGTGATATTTGAATAGCCAATTTCACAATTTTGATGTGGCACATGCCTCGGAAACCAAAAAGTCCTGACACTGAGTGAGGTGTACTTGTTCACAAACGCGTACGTATAGTCTATATGCTAGTCCCCTCCCACCTCTTCGACGTGTACTATATACCACCATAACACAAACAAAAAAGATTCTACCTTGCTGGTCAAATTAACCTCACTGTCGGCTGTTCGTCAAAGTGATGGACGACGACCTCGCGGGCCCACAGAAAGCGTCACACGCGAGTATCGAGTGTCATGTAGAACAATCATCGACTGCATGTGGCCAAAACATGTATGTATGAAAGGGTTGTGTAATGATTTAAATAATGATTTCACGACTCTGATGTGGCACCGGCCTGCCTAACAAAACGGCAAACCCACACGGTGCCTCACAACTCGTAGTGTACTACGAGCTACCCGCCACCCCAGACGCACACACCCACACACACACCGCGAATCCACCACAACTACGATGCATGTTAAATTAATTATCCCGCGGTGAACATATATGCTACCAAAGGAGGGACGTTTTAATTTCCAAAAAATCATAGAGATCATTAAGACGTTTTAGTACATTAATTGATTGATTTTCTACGGGTATAATGTACAAAAATCAAATTTGAGCTACATGCACACATGACAGTGCACCTAAATGGATTGCAAAAACACATGTGTCTCACTGGGTGCATGTTTACTCCCCGTGCAACAAATTTCAAACATTGAGAATCTTGATTTTTAAATTCTAGTACATCCAAAACTTATTTGAAGTTCATGAAACCTATCGTGCTGTCATATGGACACCAATACAAAGTGGCATTGTACTTTTTTGTCAAATTTGAGACCAGTTTTGATGTAATCTTTATCTAATTACAGACAAGAGATTATTAATAATTGAGAACCAATATCCCCAACGGATTATTTATTCGAACCATGAGTGTTAGACCAACAATGGATAAGTGTCATGCTTTGGTAAAGAAATAAAGCGGCAACATTAATCATCCAAATAGAAAAACAATATACGTGCCACCGCGCGACCCGTGTGCCGTGCGAGCATGCGTGAGTCGACGGGACGCATGCGAGCAGTCTGCCGCGCAGGCAGACGAGGAGGCATGCGTGCAGGTGTGTGAATTGACGGAGGCGTGCTCACTGCGCAGTGTCATCGAGAGGCGTGCGAGTAACTGTGTGAAACTTTGGTAGGCATGCCAGCAGTCTGGTGCGTAGGCTCACCGGGAGGCGAGCCATCGGTTTGACCGTCGCCCGCCTCTCTCCTACAACTCCCACTACTCCATATTAATGGTGCGCCTATTGGGGATATGACTATCATATATGACCCCCCCAGGAGGGGCCGGGTCATCCATTATGGCAGTTCATCTAAATAAAGCACAAGAGTATACGAAAGATGGCGGTTCATAGATAGGCTTGTTAAAAGGTCCAAATCCAGAGGCGGCTTAAGGCCCATAAGTGTAAACCGCCATGTATATGTAAACTTGTATTGTAAGGCATATAAGATAAGTCACCGAGCCGGACATGTTTGTATGAGCCGGCTGGGACTCTGTAGGCCGCAGGGCGTCAACCCATGTATATAAGGGGATGACCCGGCAGCGGATTAGGGCAGGAAAAGATAGATCGAAAGCTAGGCAAAGCGGATTCGCTCCCTGGTAATTGAAACCCTAGCAATACCACCTCAAACTGGATTAGGCTTTTACCTTCACCGCAAGGGGCCGAACCAGAAACTCCTCGCGTCCTTTGTCCCTGTTTTAACCCCTTTAAGCTAACCTCATCGCAATGGCTCCGCAACTAAGTCCTTGCATGAGGACATCTGTCGTGACACTTCCACGACAGTTGGCACCCACCATGGAGCATGCGCCACTACAAAAAAAAGATACATCCGTGACATTTTGGGTCGAACAAATTTTTTTCTGTCATACATATGACACTTCTATGATGATAATTGTGACAAAACCCGGTATCATCATAGATGTGGTGGGCTCCTACTTCTATGACAAAAAAACAAGACAGAAAATGGGCTTTTCGTCCTGGACGGGCCGGAGACGTAGCTGCATGACATTCTTTGGGCCGTCCATGACGGAAAAAACCATGGTACAAGCGAGGGGGAGGAAAATTTCAAGGAGTTCCCGGTTACGGTGGGAGGTCGGGGGCCGAGCGATGCGCGTTTCTCTCGTACACGTATGCGCGTGTGTGCGAGGCGTTGGCTCTAACTGAACCCGGGTGAGGCGTTGGGCTCTAACTGAACCCGAGCGATTGCACTGCAGGCTACGCGTTACTGAACCCGAGCGATCGATCAATGGCTGTTAACTAAACCCGATCGAGCGATTCCTTCGCTACTGCTGCTAACTGAAGCCGATCGATTGGATGAATAGTGAGCGTTGCGGGGGGAGGGGGGGTTGGATGAACAGTGAGCGGTGGCGTTGCCTCTGGATGAACAGGCCTCTGTGGTGTGGAGGGCTGGATGAACAGTAGACGGTGGAGGGGTGCCCATGGAGGAGTGGTTGAACATGACCCCGTGGTGTGGAGGGCTGGATGAACAGTAGACGGTGGAGGGGTGGTTGAACAGTAGCCGGTGGAGTAGCGTGCGGTGGAGGCTGGATGAACAGGAGCCCATGGAGGCTGGAGGAGGTCGACGGTAGCCCGTGGAGGCTGGAGGAGGTCGACGGTGGAGATGAACAGTATCCCGTGGAGTCCCGTTTTGCGGTACGCCACACCCCTCCCGATGAATAGGACCCCCGTTTCAATCGTAGGAGGTCCGTTTCGTCCGTTTTGCAGTACGCCACACCCCTCCCGATCAACAGGACCCCCGTTTCGACTGTAGGAGGTCTGTTTCATCCGTTTTGCGGTACGCCACACCCCTCCCGATCAACAGGACCCCCGTTTCGACCGTAGGAGGTCCGTTTCCTCCGTTTTGCGGTACGCCACACCCCTCCCGATCAACAGGACCCCGTTCCGAACGTAGGATGTCCGTTTCCTCCGTTGTGCGGTACGCCAGGCCTCGTTTCCATCGCCTGTTCCGTCCAAG
>NC_057794.1:332676246-332691956 GCF_018294505.1 Triticum aestivum
AGGTCCGTTTCCTCTGTTTTGCGGTACGCCACGCCCCTCCCGATCAATAGGACCCCCGTTTCGACCGTAGGAGGTCCGTTTCCTCCGTTTTGCGGTACACCACACCCCTCTCGATCAACAGGACCCCCGCTTCGACCATAGGAGGTCCGTTTCCTCCGTTTTGCGGTACGCCACACCCCTCCCCATGAACACAACGCATTCAGTTGCCTCCCCATGAACACGATGCATTCCGTTGCCTCCCCATGAACACGACGCATTCCGTTGCCTCCCCATGAACACGACGATGACGCTGTTTCTCCGTTCCGACCCAGCCATGTACACGAGCCCTCGCTGTACGTATGCGCAAGTAGGCATTCGAGACCCTGCCCGTATGTACGTACGTGGCCGTATTGTCTTTCTTGCCCCCTGGCCGCTGTACGTACGTGTACATGCTACGTGCCTGCCTCTACTATGACACGTGAATGCCTCTACATCGACCAGTATATATGTACGTACACGTTCGCGACCAGAATGACAATGCTACGTACACTTCGACCAGGTGGGTCCCGACTGTCAGCCACTTCCTTTCCTGCGAAGATGTAGCTGGTGGGTCCCAGTAGTCAGGGGGGCGAATCGTTTTGGTTTTTTTTTGCCCGGAGGCACTTCCTTGCGTGCGAAGATGTAGCTGGTGGGTCCCAGCAGTCAGGGGGGTGAATCGTTTTTTTGCCCGAATGCACTTCCTTGCATGCGAAGGTGTAGCTGGTGGGTCCCAGCAGTCAGGGGGGAAACGTTTTTTCACGAAATACGGTGGCCCGTCCGGTGGGTCCCTGCTGTCAGGTGGAGGAATCATTATTTTCCGCATAATAAGGAGGCACTTCCTTGCTGCCATAGTGGACCCAGCTGTCAGCCTCTCCACGTACAGTCCACGTCCGATGGAAGTCGTTCCTTGACCACGTTGACCACGCCGCGCCGAGAGCACCAGGGTGGTGGACGACGATGAGGCCTAGGAAGGGGACGACGCGGAGCCGGTGAAGACGTGAAAGTGGATGCCCATGTGGAGAGGAGTATGAGGGTTCACTCGTTCGGCTGCGGTGTGAGGCTGCCATCGCCGCAGGGCCCGGCCAGCGATGGGAATAGTAGGGGGCGGTGAGGCCTCCGCGGCAGCACAGCCAGCCACGGGAGGCAGGAGCAGGCGGCACAACCGGCGCTGCTTTGGGCGGCTGGAGCAAGAAGACCAGAGGTTGAAGAAGCACTACGGCCGTTGGATGGACATCATACGATCACTGGAGCTAGAATCGTTCATATTGACTAAGTTGACAAAGCCCTCTGTCCTCGTCAACTTAGTAGGCCCACAAGTCAGCCTCCCACCAAGGTGGGTCCCAGCTAGCAGGGGAGTATTCTTTTTTTGTGCGTAATAAGGAGGCACTTCTGGTGGGTCCGAGCTGACAGCGGGGGGAACGTTTTTTTCGCGACATACGGTGGCCCGTGCGGTGGGTCCCAGCAGTCAGGGGGGAAACGTTTTTTCGTGAAATAAGGTGGCCCGTCCAGTGGGTCCCCGCTGTCAGGTGGAGGAATAATTATTTTGCGCGTAATAAGGAGGCACTTCCTTGCGGCCGCCATGGACCCAGCTGTCAGCCTCTCCACGTACAGTACTCTTCCGATGGAAGTCGGTCGTTGACCACGCCGCGCCAAGAGCACTAGGGTGGTGGACGACGGTGAGGCCTAGGAAGGGGACGACACGGAGCCGGGGAAGACGCAACAGTGGAAGCCCGCACGGAGAGGAGTACGAGGGTTCACTGGTTCGGCTGCGGTGTGAGGCTGCCGTCGCCGCAGAATAACAGGGGGTGTGGGTGAGTGGAGGGATGGCCTGGCCAGTGGTGGGAGTAGTATGGGGGCGGTGAGGCCTCCGCGGCAGCATAGCCGGCCACGGGAGGCAGGAGCAGGTGGCACGATCGGCGCTGATTTAGGCGGCTGGACCAAGAAGACCAGAGGTTGAAGAAGCAGTACGGCTGTTGGATGGACATCGTACGGTCACTGAAGCTAGAATCATTTATATTGACTAAGTTGACAAAGCCCTTGGTACGCTCCAACTTAGTAGGCCCACAGGTCAGCCTCCGAAACAGTGCGCCCCAGATGTCAGGGGGAGGAATCATTTTTTGGGCGGCCGAAGCTAAGAATATCCGAGATTCAAGAAGAAGCACGACATCCGTTGGATAGACATCCAACGGCCACTGCTGCTAGAACCGTGTGTTGACTATAATAAGTTGACAAAGCCTTGCATACGCGTCAACTTATTTTTTTAGGGGACGCGTCACTTAGTAGGCCCACAAGTGTGTGGCGGTGAACTTATAGCCCATTTGCGTTTTGTAAGAATGTACAACCCATTTTTGAATTCCAATGGAATTTACAACAGCCCATTTACAGTTTGTTAAAAGTACAACCCATTTTCTAGCTAGGACAACAATTAATAATTTCAACCAATCGTTGAAGACAGAATTCAATAAAATTTCCCACATTATGATGGGATCCAAAATATTTTTATCCCGAAATTTCTAGTCAGATTAAATATAAATTTGTATTACATAAAAATCCAACGAAACATTGCACGCGCAACAATGAAAATTTAAGATTTTCAAAATCCATAAATAATATTTTATAAACTAATTTCGTGTTTGGTGCATTTTTTTATAGTTACTGCCCATTTTTTATAATTACATCCCATTTATTATTTTTTAAAGCCCATTTTCCTATTAAGCCTAATGCATCCCTCGTAGGAAATATTTGCAGCCCAGCGGGGCGGAGAATAACAAGTTGACCTTGCCTGGGTATTCGTCAAAAGGACGTATAGCTGGGCTAGCCATTTTCATCTTAAAAAAATTAGTATCTGGGCTAGATATCTGGCCTGGGCTAGACGGGCCACACCCCGCCCAGTTAATACCATGCTCTCCTCTGAACAACAATGAAATCATTGCCAAGAAAAACTCTGCAGTGCTCACGCCTCAAAAACACAAATATTGCTCGAGCTGCTTGGTCCCAGCTATCGGCCGCACCTTGTGCAATTCTCTCGTTTATATTGACTAAATAGGTTGACAATGGTGTGGGACCACGATGTCAGGAAACCAGGAGAAAGCAAAAAAAATAGTTGTACATAATAAAGAGGCACTTGCGTACGTATGGCTATGGCCCTAGTGGGTCCCTAGTGTCATCCAATCAAAATAAAGTCATCTCCTGAATCCTCATGTTCGTTGACGATGTTAACAATGCTCAGTGCCACGACGAGCGCAACAACTCAAAGGACAATGGAGAGGGCCTCGAGGGCCCTACAGATGGTCTGATAGAGCGCCGCTGCTCATTCAGGAAGCCAGGATCATTGGACACCTATGAGCACCTTCGAGAAACTGAGACATCATGAAATAGTAAGGCCGCGCTTGGGAGCTCTGGTTTATTTCAAACCTGTATTAACATACAAGTGTAATTTACTCTTTATCAAAAAAATGCATAAAATACAGGCATAATGAAACCGAGGGCCTGATGTCTGTAAGTAAAACCGGCGGGTTATGCGTGTAATTTGAGAGACCAATGTATATTTTACGAGCACTGCTATATGGATGACATTACCAGACGATACATGCACGATGTGCGTATCATGCCATCCATGGGCAAGGCTGAAACATCAGCTAGCGGTTGGATTAGCAATCGACCGAGTGTCATTCAGCATTTTTATCATGTGTGAAGTACTTCCGATATTTTACTAGTCGAAATCGACCAACCAAGCGCCTTCGCCCGAGACCATCTACTTTAATTTACAAGCGTCAGTTTTACAAGCGGTTTTGGTTGGAAAACGATGATCCAATCACGGCCTAATATCATGAGTTGGTCGGAAGATCATATGGTTTCACGTCTAACCTACCCCAACTTGTCGTATAGGCTATGAATGAAACATCAGACGATGAACTTCTTAAGCACGGAAACAACAGAAGAGGATGATCTTCTTAACAAGCAAATCACTGGCATTAGATCGACATGCGAAACAATACGAAGCATTATTCTCAGGAGGCACGGTGAACAGCTCGTGATGCCGCATGCCACAACATTCCAAGCTCAACTTTGCAATCAAACACAAGGCCTGGCATTACATAGACAATATTTAGAACAAACTCTTAACACAGGAATATCTCAGTAGAGTAATTATTTACTTCTAAACTGAACATAGGAATAGGAAAAAACACTCGACATTGCTCACAGCAAGGGCGTCCCACTCAAAAATATCAAATGCATGTCTTCTGGATAACATCAATGAGCAAATTTTGACAAGGTTTTCCAATTCCAATATATTAAACTAACGTCTTCTTGCTAACATCAATGATTAAACTTTGACAAGCTTTTCCCATTCAAAATATGTAATGCCTATGATCGTGGAGTCCTGTCGTAGCTCTTGTACTTGTTTGGGCACTTTTTGCCCAGGGCACTCCACGTGTTGTTAAATTGCCAATGGTCTCTGCATACTAGTCATGTCACCGGTGTCTAATAATACTCTGTAAAGCTTCTCGGTCATTCCTTCTGCAATGTAGCGCAAACAGTGACTGCTTCTTTGTGCAAAGTGGAACGACCAACTGGACCCAGTAATGCAACAGTTTGCCTTGGACACATTGGCTCCTTTTGTGCAGTTAAACTAAAATCGAAGTCGGAATAAAACCGAGCTTTAATTTTGATATCCCTGTAAGCAACAATAGGTATAAGGGAAACAATTACTGAGAAATAACGATTGATGACTTGTACTCCAAGAAGAAAAGCATCTACTGATCTACTTTATCTTAATGGGAAACAAAGTAGGAGAGTAGCAATTCTCCATCAGTGTGACTCATTCATATTGACTGAGACATTATCTTAACAATGCCTTGTTTCAACATGTATAAAGAACGACAAAGCAGAAAAGTACCATTCCTAAAACAATGCAACTAATTCATTTTAACAGAGACATTATCTTAACAATACCTTGGTTAAACATGTAGAAAGAACTACAAAGCAGTATAGTACCATTCGTAACAAGTGTTGCAGTTTTGAACTAAGATTCAGTAGTTAATTAATTCTGAGAGTGGCATTGCTTAATTTTACCAGCGGCATTAGATTAATGAAAAACATAAATAGTTCCAGGGGAGAGTGGGTGTAACAACAGTATGTGCTTCCATCTACTTATAAAGGGGGTGATGCAGAGTTTGTTGTAACAAAGCAACAAGCATCATGTTTGGGTTGGTCCCATTTTTGTTCACTACTTAATGGGAAAATACAGCAATACAATAGCTTCAATTCAACATTTATTTAAAATAGTACCAATACAAGTAGCACAACATCTCAAAGCACACTGCACAATCATGTGGATGAAGGCCTGTACTACCAACACGAATAGGAAATCCAATCTCGTTTTGTGCAGTTGCACTGAAATCAAGCAAAGTATTTCGCGTAGCAAAACAAAATGTCGCAATAGCAACAAGTTGAATAGATATCCCTGTTTAAACAGAGGCAAAAAAGGAATCAATTACTGGCTAATAAAGGAGGATGAAACATGCGGCCACAAAAATGGTAATCCCGCCAATCCCTAACAAGTGTTGCAGTTTTGAAATAAGATTCAGTAGTTAATTCTGAGAGTGGCATCAATTAATGGCTTATAAAGGGGGTGATGCTGAATTTGTTGTAACAAAGCAACAAACATCATGTCTGGGTTGGTCCCATTTTTGTTCACTACTTACTGGGAAAAGACAGCAATACAATAGCTTCAATTCAACATTTATTTAAAACAGTACCAAAACAAGTAGCACAACATCTCAAAGCACACTGCACATCATGTGGTTGAGACCAATATTTGAAACAACTCGCCATGAAGACTGGAAACAAATCTCAATCTCCTATTGTGCAGTTCCACCAAAATTAAGCAAAGTCACCGGTGTGACATTCAAGTTGAACTGCACAAAACACTCTTAAAACATAAGTGTTTCGAGTAGCGAAGCAAAATGTTGCAATAGAAACAAGTTGAATCGATACCCCTGTTTTAACAGAGGAAAAAAAGGAAACAATTACTTGCCGATAAAGGAGGATGAAACAAATGGTGACAGAAAGAAGCATCTAACTTATCTTGGATGGAAAACAAAGTAGGACAGTAGCATTTCTAAAATGGTTGCATTGATTCATATTAACAGAGACATTCTCTTGAAACAACATTCGTTAGAAATGTAATTTACTTTTAACAGTGGCATTGCTTCAATTTTCCGGTGGCATTCTTAGATTAACAACAGCAAAATAGTTGTATGGGACATGCCAGCACCATGTGCGTCCACACGTATAAATGGGTGATGCAGAGTATGTAGCCAAGCAGCATATATGCGCTGGTCCCATATTTGTTCTCTTTGAACCTTCTTCCTATGTGAGGGCAGCAAATCTTGTCCTGCACAAACTACCCGACCCCCCGGTTTCTTTCCCTTTTCAACAAGGAGATCGGTTCCTTACAGATGTGTGTACTGGGTTACCCCCTTTTTCCCTTTTCGACCTACAAAGCGGCTGGATAGCCAGTCTATACTACTTTCCGCCCCTCCTTTCCTCATTGAACCACGTCCTAGATTCTTGCTCCAGCCCACCGTACCCTTCTTTCCTCTTTGAACCAAGACCTAGATTCGACTACAGATTGAAAAAGATCCACATGCAGCTAGAGAAACGACGGTTTCAAAGAAACTTATACCTTAGGATTGCCGGGATGTGGCAAGGCGTGCGGCGGGAGGCCGGATCTGCCCACACTATGTACGACAGCGAGGAAGAAGGGGTCGGTGGCCCTCCCGCAAAGGCGCTGGGTGAAAGAGAACAGCGCAGCCGGTAGTGGATTGCCTCCCTCGCCGAAGGCGATAGAGTGAACGCTGCACCTCCTCCCCTTCCCGGTGCAACGGGATACGGACGCCTCCTTCACCAGCTGTGAGGGGGGAGAGAGAGACAAGAGGCCAATAGAGTCTTGTTTAGATCTGGTGAAGAGAGGGTGAGAGACTATGAATATAGCAAACCCTAGCAAATGAACGCTGAGCCTCTAGTGTGTAACATATATGTAGTGCGGTGAGCGTGTGGAGAGTGCAAACCCTAGCGAACAAGCGCTGAGGCTCCCGCTTATATATATACTACTGTAGTACGGACTGAGCTCCGGTGCCTTCACTGCGCCTCCTTTTGGCTGTATGACAGGTGAGCCAGCCACATTTTGGGCCCACCTGTCATAAATCCAAAGGCAGGTGCACTAAGTCAATGAAGCTGCGTCCATATAGTACTCTCGTCTATACGACTAATATATAGTGGAGTGGTTTTCTTATTCTCTCCACAACAATCATTTTAAATTGTGTAAGTACGAAATGAAACTCTTTATTTAATGTACAGTGAAGAAAACTAGTACTACTTCCGATGAACTAACGATCCACGCCCACGCGTCCTAGTCGCACTTCCTGTCCTTCACGTGTGGTACACTACCCTCCCTTAAGTGAACAACCACACGTGCGCCAAATTATCAGAAACGTGTGAGAGTGTGTACAAATAAAGAATTTTAATTTCAATTATCGGAAAGGTTTGAGAGTATTACAAAGTTTGACTTCAGTCAAATCTAATATGCGGAGTAAATAAAAATGGAGGGCTACTACGGCCATCCGGGTTTTTAGTCCACACCATTTTTTAAAATCAAAGTTAATAGCTGGACAAATAAAATTACAGGGGAGCTGGAGAAAAAGTTGTGAGAAGGCTTAGAAATCAATACAAAACTTCTGCTCTTAGTACCAACATCGATCCTTCTTCGAGGAAACATTTGGTTCATAGCCAATTGTGTGATAAAATTGCACCAACGTGAAAGACGACTGCGTCTCCAGTGCAACCAAGGTGAACTGACGAAGGATGTCATTTTTGTGCATAACAAGCAAAGAGCACTGATGGAAGACAACTTGTTTTTCATTGAAAATCGATCAACTTCACCAGCCGACGCAACCATGAGGCGCAACCATGAGCATCGATAGGTCATCGTGGTGATGCATCATCCATTTGGCATCAAGTTTGGGTGAGGCACCTATGAAGTTCGACAAATCCTCACTGTGGTCTGTTTCTTCTCAGTAATCAAGCTCGAGGAAGGAAGAACCACGTGGCAGAGGACAGTGACGCGGAACAACAATGGCCATCCAATTTTGTGCAGTTCCACTAAAATTGAGGAAGACATGCCCGGGTATGGAGACACGCATCACTGTTTCCAAAAATATAAAAAAGGGTTAGCAACGACATCTCAATTTGTTAATAAGAATTAATGAAAAGTACACCAAAAAACAGAAGCATCATAATTATCTTGATGGGAACTAAACCAGGATACCTGAGAAAAAAGCATTTCTTCATTTAACCAGTGATAGTACTACCACCATATGGACAATGACCACACAACCACCATGTACTTTTTGTCGAAACAACATGTATATCTCCACCAAGGCATAAATCAGGACAACTTTTCGAGTGGCATTTCCTCTATAATAGTACTAGTAGGTGATGTTGGCCTAGCCGACGAACCCTAGCTACTATGCATGGGGATCTGGGGAGTAGTCGCATAAAAGAAAACCCGCACGCAGGGACCTGGGGAGCTGGACCAGTATAAGAAGTTATACCTCAGGTGGGTGAGATGTCGTTTAGGCGGGCGGGCGGGATCTGCCCACATGACGGCAGTGAACAAGGGCGCGGAGGATCTTCGTCCGCACCAGCGCCGACTCCGAGAGGACGGTGCGCATCGGCTTCCTCCGTCGCCGACGGCGACAACGTCAACGCTGCACCTCCTCACCTCCCGTAGCGGACGGGATTTGGCCGGATCTGTGACCACCGGTGAGGAGAGAGATAGAGTGGACATTGTCATCTTGTTTTGATATGGAGAGGGTGAGAGAGCGAGACGCGAGAAACTCTATCAAACAAGAGGCTATAATAGAGTAAAAAATCTCTCCATAGCAGTGGTTTTAAATAGAATACGCATGTTCCCGGAAAAAAGAAACAAAAACTGGCGGACAATTTTTTAAGGGTCTATCTAGGACACATCTAGATGTGACATAGTTATGTCACATCTAAGTTGATGTCCACTCTGTTTGTGGTCTATTTTTTTCCTAGTTTTTTTTGTTTCTTGTTGCTACATTATATACTTGTGGGAGCTTAGATGTGATATCCTTAAATAACATCTAGATGTGAATTAGACAAACTGATTTTCTAACGTACCAAGAAAGAAAACTCGATCAAAAACACGCCCCCGCTTCCAGGTCGCGAGAGTCGTCGTGCACACACACATAGACATAGACATGCATATCCATGTTTACGTAAAATTCCATTTCCATCTCCATCTCCAATCATATTTGTCCAACTGGCACATTATTTAGGTGTTAATTATATACACACCAATATTAACATACAACATCTCTTGTTTGCGCACGTCCGGACCGCTGCCACGGCCGGTCCTGACCAACCCGAACCCTCTTCATCACCCGCGCGTGATTCCCGCCCGAAACGGTCAGTGCCGCATTCATGCCTGGCCAGAGCGGACGCGACCTCTCACTAGCGCCGGCATAGAAGCAGCGCGCCGGCCGGGAGAGTGTCGCCCGTGCCGCTTCCGGGTGCACGCGGCTGCTCCGCATTCAAAGGTCACAATAGCCGGCTACAACATGCATGTAAAAAGTTCTTGGGAGTCCGTGCTATAGCTAGCTGTCCTCCCCCAACTCGTCAATCTCTTCCAGTAGTGCTAGTACTCCATGGCACGATCCATCAACAAGCAGGCAGGAAAGTTATCGTATACTCGGTTTGCGGTGAGTGGCATGCCGAGCGACCATGTGGGGTCGAGCCATGGAGGAGGGTGAGACACGAACACGACAGACGTGATTTAAACGTTGGTTTTGCTCGATGGCGCGATCCAACGAAATGAAACGTTGGTTTCTCTCCGTTTCCATTTTTTCTCCGGAAAAACGGAAACTTCCCACTCCATTTTCATTCCTATTCCAAGGTTGCCTCGTTACAACATTCCATCAAATACAAAGGAAAACTAACACGCATGCTGATGCATCTCAATGATTCACAGATCATAGCCAATATTTACTTCACAACTAAAGAAAAAAGTTGTGAGAGCGTGTACGAAAGAAAAACTACTGATGGGGTCACTACGACTTAAACCCTAAACCCTAAACATGATTTAATTTACTGGCTAGGTAGAACATGTCGAAGTAAAGACGGCTGGCACCCTCGGATCATATGATGCTTTTGTGCAGTTCCACTAAAATCGACCTAAGCATCCCTGATGGCAAAGATATTGAAGAAGTGTGATTAGAATAATAGTACTGGCACTAGTTCATGAGACATAAACTCATCACAAGTAGAAGCCGGTAGAAGTAGAGAAAGATCGACATGGAGATGGAGCTAGGGCAGTGGAGCAAGCCGGCTCCAAAAGGAAGATGGACTACCTGGGACGTCGGGTTGTAGCTGGAAGGGCGGTTGGGATGCGGCATCGGCCCATACCGCGGTGACACCCGATTGGGACACACCAACTGTGTGTTTTCTCCCTCGATGATGTCGACCGCGTCTACGCAGAACATTGTTCCCTTCTCCAGCTGCAGGATCAGGCCCGTCGTTCTATGCTTGTGAAGAGAGCAACCTAAGCAAGCAGGCTTGTAGCTTAGGCTCCTGCTAGTGTATATATAGTGCTTTTCTTTTTCTCTCCATATCAACCATTTTATAATGCGTACGTGTCATTCAAGAGTGAAATGATGGTTGCTTCTTCCGACTAACTTACTGTGTGATTTGACTGCTCCTTAGTGGCCCTACACGTACTCCCCCTACGTGTATGCAACAGTCACACATACACATGGACGCAAAAATGCGCGCGACGCCCTAATGCATGCATGTCTGAGCACACGACAGAACACACGGGGTCACGCTCAAGTGCTCAACCTACACGTGCATGCACACACATACTCAATCAGGGTGAGCTAGTGAACGTATAAACACCGGAAAATATATATATTGAGCGCAATGAGCGTATTATGAAGTCCACTGACCGTATTTTTTACAAATATACAGTGACAGACAGTGTATTTATCTCGTTTGAAATTAAGCCATATTAACCGGAGAGGAGGCAGTATGGACTAGCATTACTTTGTTGTGCCCCGTCAACTTGCCAAACAAGGAGAAGGTTGCAGGATGGGAGAAGCTTGCGCGTGGTGGCTCGCAGGACAAGCAGAAACTTTTGACAAATGCAATTTCTCCCTCGCTCAAGCGGTGGACGTGGAACAGTTAATTCGGTGTCAGATTGCCAGAAGCATACACTATACTACTAGTGCTATTATTGTTCGACTTCCCGAATAGGCGAACAGCCAAGCGCAAAGTTTACTAGTACTACTACTATAGTCTATAAAGGTACGTATTATACTAGTACTAGGAACCGGATGGAGGAGCGTCTGCACTCTTATTATAATTTTAAAAAGTGATAAAGCAATCTTCAACACATTTGGTTCTCTTCGAGGGTTCTCGCATGTGATAATGGAACTTGATTGCATGGAACACTCACCACAATTCTCGCTTAATTCTGGCTCATATCCTGTTACAAATAGTAGCGCTCGGTAATATTTCCTCTTTTTTTGTTATTCGGCATGTAAACAGGTCAGCAAACCTTGCGACGCATCTTCATGCGAACCGTGCTTGCTGCACTTTGAATGTGGCCGAGAGCTGGCTTGATGAAACACCTCGCTTCCTACATCTTTTTTGTGAGGTACCTCGCTTCCTAGTGACCAGTGTCTTGGATGATCGTCCTAAGAATGCTTATATATGAATAAAGCTCTCTCATTTACCCGCAAAAAAGATTAAGCCAAATTAACCGGAAAGGAGGGAGTATGGACCAGCACTACTTTTTGGTGTGTCCCGTCAACTCGTAGAACGAGGAGAAGCTTGCAGGACAAGGTGAAGCTCGCTTACGCCTTTTGACTAATGCAACCTACCCTCGGTGGACATGCATCAGTCCATTCAGTGTCAAATTGTCAGAGGCATACACTGTAGTACCCAACATGCGGAGTACCATCATTGTTCGACTTCACAAAGAGGCAAAGAGCCAAGCGCAGTAGTACGAGTAGTACTACTACTAGAACCACATGGTGGAGCGTCTGTACTTTTATTTTTTTATATCTGATAAAGTACACGTTTATTCCGGAGAAGGGCGGAAAACGGAAGCCCAACATGTAATGAATGATATCGATCAACCAACCATGCTCGAATATATCTTGGCCTCCGTGCGAGCCCATCTGTGTGTTCTCGCTCCTCATCTCTCTCAAGGAATGGCGGGTTGGCTCTTTGGCGTCAATTGAGATCAGTTTGCTCACACTCCTGTCCCACGTGTCAGTGATATGCCAAGAGGAGGTGTGTTGACCGACTGGCCATACGCGTACTTGGTTTTGCACCTTCATACTACTCCTCCCTCCGTCACAGTTTACAGGGCGCGCTTTATTATGATGCATTTCTCTCAATGCATTTCCACCACCAGAGAGACTTTAGACGCGTTTGGTTTAATGTTCAATTAATTAGGGCGTGGTAACCGCAATCAAGTCCACAATTTTCTCTCCATGTACTGTACTACTACGGAGTGGAGTAAGTGCATGCATGTGTGTACCCGGGGTGGAAGCACTGCATGCATGTGTGTATGCATTATTCCCTCTAGTAATAGACGCCGTGCTATAACTACCAATGCTATTTTTCAGGCCGATCGCTAGTCGCCTTGGTCCCATAGATTTTTTTTCTTTTTTCTAAAGCGCGCTGTATAAACAGTGACGGATGGAGTCGTATGAGCGGATTCAAAGAAGAGCGTATTGATCGTTGCTTCTTCAGAGCAACTTACAGTGGGAAAGGTGGGGCTTATGATTTGACTGCTCATTACTCACTATTAATGCGGTGCAACGACCAGGCTGATTCTCCCATGCGGTTGTGCACTACCCCTTCGGTTCTTAAATATACTCCGGAGTATTTGTCTTTCTAGAGATTTCAACGAGTGACTACTCAAATATTTGTCTTTTTAGAGATTTCAAATGGACTGGCACATACAGATGTATATAGACATATTTTAGAGTGTAGATTCACTCATTTTGCTCCGTATGTACTCACTTGTTGAAATCTCTAGAAAGATGAATAGAATATTTAGGAACAGAGGGAGTACACATACGAAGCAAAATGAGTGAATCTACACTCTAAAATATGCCCGTTTGAAATTTGTAAAAAGACAAATATTTAGGAACGAAGGAGTATAATTTTGTGCATGGCACATGTACCCAGATGATGAAGAGGCTTCTGGAAATGCTATTAAGCTTCCATCATTTGTTTACATAATTGACGTACTATACAAATAATTTTCCAGCGACATGAAATTGTACAATGGTGTGAGCTTTCAGCTTTTGTTTCGCATGTCTTGCCATCGATGCTCTTTCGGAAACAATAAAAAACTAACTTCCTTGCTAATTGTAACGCCCCGGACACACCCGCCGGTGGTCGTTACTCCTAGCGGGATCTAGACTGGCCTCACAGATCAATACTAGTCTTTTCTGCGCACTTTGACCTCACTCGTGCGCACCCAGGAGCAACTTCTCGGTCGGTCACCCATCCTAACACTACTCCAAGCCGAGCATGCTTAACTTTGGAGTTCTGTCTGAATGGGCTCCCGGAAAAGAAGGAATTCCTTATTGATATGAGTAGTCTATCATCCCTAATAAGCCAGGCTATCACATACACCCCCACTCAGAGGAACCGATGTCCTCGTCGGGCCACAGGAACATTCCCTCTTGGCACATACGTCTGTGCTTCCAGTCCAGTACATGTGACGTGTCGTGTGCCACAATGGGTCACAAACGTCATGAACAACATGACCACGCACCTGTCCGCAACCATCCATGTAACCGCGAGGGTCGGCTCTGATACCAACTTGTAACGCCCCGGACACACCCGCCGGTGGTCGTTACTCCTGGCGGGATCTAGACTGGCCCCACAGATCAATACTAGTCTTTTCTGCGCACTTTGTCCTTACTCGTGCGCATCCAGGAGCAACTTCCCGGTCGGTCACCCATCCTGACACTACTCCAAGCTGAGCACGCTTAACTTTGGAGTTCTGTCTGAATGGGCTCCCGGAAAAGAAGGAATTCCTTATTGATATTAGTAGTCTATCATCCCTAATAAGCCAGGCTGTCACACTAATGCATGTCAATTATTAGCAGATCAGAGCTAATAATTACATCACAACTGAAACAGAGTTGTGAGAAGGTGTTAAATTAAAATTGATCCATGCTTTCATTGGCAGCAACGTCCCCCCAGCTCTGTCTAAATCAACAAGGCATGTCTGGAGCATGCAACATTCCGATCATTTTGTGCAGTTCCACTAAAATAGAGTTGAGCGTCCCTATTCCAAAGATATTAAGTGTGATTACGATAATAGAGGACTACTAATGAAACAATAAACACACAAATAGAAGCCGGTCACCTTTGCAGTCTCTCTTAAGACTAACTAGTTGGAGAAGATTAGGCTCGGAGTTCGATGAGGAGGATAGAGCAAAACCAATCTCCCTTTGTGCAGTCGCACTGAAATGTAGAGACGTTGCCCGTGTGACATTTTAGTACAACTGCACAAAACACTCTTAAGAAAAAAGTGATTTGTGTAGTTCACCAAAAGGTCGCAATAGCAACGAGGTGAAATGGATAGCCCTGTTTGCAAAAAAGAGGTAGAAAGGAAGCAATTACTGGCCAATAACAGTTGATGACACATGCGACGACAAAAAAGAAGCATATTCCTGTCCTAAGGGAAGATAACAACACGGTTGTGTTTGTCTGAAACGGTGTGAGGACGAGAATGCAATATGGAAAGTATGCCGGACGAGCTACGTTTTGGGCAAAGAACTATGGAAGATCCACATGCAGCTACGTGGGAAGACGGGCAGTGGAGCAAGGACGGAGGGGATACCTGGAGGTCGTTGGGATGTAACTAGGTGAGCGGCGACGGGCGGAATCTGCGAGCAGGTGGCGTAGGCCCTGCCATGCCGGAGCTTGGTCAGAGAGAATGGCGTGTACCGCAAATTGGGACGTGCTGCCTCGGTGCTGTCGAATGGAGAAATGGTGCACTTCCTCCCTTTCCCCCCGGCGGATGGGATGCGGCGGGATCAGTGACCAACGGTGAGAGAGACAGAGGCCACCACACTCCCTTTCCCACGATGGACGGGATGCGGCCGGATCAGTGACCAACGGTGAGAGAGAGAGAGAGAGGCCACCGCAGCCTTGTGTGAGATACTCTGAAGAGCGACAAACCAGGCAGGCAGGCTCCATTGTATATAGTGAGCGGACTACCTTTTTTTCCATAAAATCGTTTTATATTCTGTGTACGTGCCATTGAGCGCTATAGCTTTATTTAAAAATAACGCGGCATCGCGTCAAGTTGAACTTTGTTTCGTGCACGCGTGGTACATGACCTCCCTAGGTAAACAACCGCTACAGGCGTTCAAATTAGCACGTGGACTGCCATTTCGTAAAGAAATGAGCTCCACAGTGTACCCGCGCGGGTGTGGCTAGGCACGAGGCGTGAGTACGTGCACGGTGCACCTATTCTCTTCTTGTATATGTACACCACCTACGTGGGGTTGTGTGAGAGAGATACAAACCTAGAGATATATAGTGTGTGGGTTCTTGAGAGTTTTTTT
>NC_057794.1:333615539-333650808 GCF_018294505.1 Triticum aestivum
TTTTTGATTCTCTATGAGGTAGCCATTTTTTCACGTGAAGGTGAGCGGATTCGGCTCTATCAAGATCAATCTATTTATAACCTATTTATTAAATTTGCAGTTTATGCCTGCTAGGTCATTTATGGAGAGTGATGTACATGCAGATAATACAAGGGTGCATTTCTCTTACTGTCAAGAAGAAGGTATATTTCTCTTAACATAATAATGATACTGAAACTTTTTGCCCTTTCTAAATGTAAAATCGAGTCATTGATGTCGCATTGTTCTTTGGGTCTGATTGTCCTCATAAACTGACACCATGATAAGAGAAGATTCATGTGAATTATAAAGCATCTTAGCACCACTTTTCTATTTATTAATGTCACTGAAAGTATGCTTTCTCAAGTGTTGATTCACAACTGCATATGACATCTCTCATAGTAATGCGTTACGGACACCATCTGAATTAGTAATGATATATAATTTCAGTAGCCCACATGACCACAATTTGTTAACCTCTCTTTTGCATGTGCTGGCAATTTTAATTTTGCTATGAAGATGTAGAATTGACTTTTGTAGAATAAAACAAGGTTCCAGAGGTACGTAAGCAATTACACTGTAAAGCAATTGACATTTTCCATTCTCTGGATGCACTTTAAGTGAAGACTATACTTCGTACAGCGGGCTGCTATTCTTGTTAGTGTTACAAATTCAGTTCTCAACTTCTCATATGAGAATGTGTTGACTAAGATCCCTCACTGCCTTGTACATCTTTCATTTGTGACTAATTTTGTGTTCATGCTTTCTTTAGATTTAGGTGGAATTCTGTTCACCGAACAAATCTTCCTTTTCGCGATTGGAGACAAGGAGGTAGAACGAGTTCTTCCTGATTAATTGGCATGTTTGCTACATTGAGCCCCTATTTTCTGTTTGATTAAATTTACTAAGCATGGTCTGTCAGCTTATACTTTCTATTTCTTGGTGATTTCTTGGTGATTTCTTTGCTCAGTTAAACTTATTGCACATATGAGAGCCATTGCCAATCTTTATTAGTTTTCCTTTTTTCAGTTGAGTGGAAGGTTTTGGTTCGGCAGATTGTTCTTCACTATATTAGTGAGTGCCTACCTCTTTCATAGTAAGCTTAATTTACACATACATAATTCGGTGCGTAGGCTGACTTGGACTCTAGCCTAATTCACATATATACTATGTGTCCATATATATCCGCTTGTGGACAATATACAACATGTTTTGTGTCCAAATCCGCTTGCAGATAATATATAACATGATCTGTTACTCACTTTTCAGTTACATTACAAGAATAGTTGCGAAGGCCATCCAGTTTGTTACATGGTTTTCTAATTATTTATTTTGCAGTATTATTTTTTGTTACAGGGATAGGAAGAATAAGGAATGTATGTTGCAAGGTGTTTTGCTACATGTTATATTATCCTCTGTATTTTGGCTCAAATGTCCAAAAATTAATGTAGAGCATAATTGATGAGAATTAGCAGCATGGCAATCCGATCCACTTGAAATAAGCATCATTCATTCACAAAAGATCAACTTGGCTTGCCATTTATGTCCTCAAAATTATGAAAATATATGAAACTGACCCAAAAGCAAATGAATGTTAAACAAAGTTTAAGTAGTACTTTGAGAATCCAATGTGCAACTACTTTATGCAATGCAGATTTCAGATTTGATTTTGATGTTGAATCTCAACTTATATTTCAGTGTCAGATTTCGTCATCAAAATAGTCTTCTGCGGAGAAATGGCACAATCTTCTCATGCCATTTCGTGGGAGTAACACAACTGCACAAGTAGCATAGATGCAGCGAGGCCACTCTATGACGGAGTGGAGCGGAACACTGGATGGGTTCAATAAATTGAAGATTAAAGAGTGCATGATAGCATGATATAACTCATGTCCATGGTAGGTAAACCTTCTGATTGCATGGTTTTCTTTAAGTGACCCACTAGATAAGATTTGATTATTTCAACCTTGAACCGGTGGGTTTCTACGGAACTATGTATGATTTAAACAATGGTTGAAATTATTTATCTGAGTTTGTTTCAAACAAATAAATTTGTATTGGAAGACAATTTCATACTTTCAATATGGATACTGAAGGATATAACTATATTATGGGTGATATATATGTTGATAGTACGATTTCAATGTGTGCTTGATTACTATTATACTCCCTCTCCACCCCATAATATAATATTGTTTTGTGAGCTAAAACAGCTTGCAAAACGATGTTATATTATGGGATGGAGGGAGTAGTTAACATATATTAAACTTTTTGGTGAAACTGTGCAACTCTGTATGGTTAGTATGTACTCCCTCCGTTCGGAAATACTTCTCGGAGAAATGGATAAAAATGGATCTAGAATGGATCTAGAACTAAAATACGCATATATATGTTCATTTCTTCGACAAGTATTTTCGAACGGAGGGAGTACTGTTTATGTTATCTGAGTATTTTTTGATAGAGGGAGTACTATTTATGTTCGTCAAGACGTGCGTTGCACGTGCACGCTTACTAGTAGAAAATAAAGCTGGAGTTTGGTTTGTACTTAACAAGTTCTTCACCACATGTAAATTCTTTTGGAGCTTCCAAGGATATACATTATTTTGGGTTGCCAATTATAAGAGGTAATGGAGTGCTTTAAAATTTAATGTTTGTGGGTTCTTTTTGTGTGGGTTCTGACGTGATAATATTGTCAAAATTTGCAAGCACTACCGAGTCATGTACTCTGTTGATCAATAGTTATTTTATGGTTGTTTGTCGTTGGTTTTATGTGTTTCCTCTTTTGCTTTTACTATGACAAGTGCAGATTGAGTTTCTATACAAACAAAAATATTACAAATGAAATATACTATTCCAAAAAATGTTCATCACCATAAAAATGATTCCATTTTAATAAATATTCTAATTTTTTTAAAAAACACCTTCTCAAAAATAAATATATATTTGTGTTTTCTGAACAACAAAAAATTGATCAAAAGACTATTCCATACACAACTACTCTTTCATCGGAGAGCTGAAATGGGTCATGACAAACATTGCTAGAGTATGTCTAAATTTCATGGTCCAAAAAGAAGTACTTAGTGTACCCTTATTTCTGAAGTTTGCAAAAATTGAATTAAAAAAAGTGTTGCGTGATGGTGTGTGGAGCAAGTTATATTTAATATTTCGCCTGGTGCAACGCACGGGCATTTGTACTACTCGATAATAAGTACCGGTAATCATTCTTATAATTTTATATGATGGAGAGGCATGAGCTAACATACTTTCTCTACTTGGATCATATGCACTTATGATTGGACTCCTAGCAAGCATCCGCAACTACTAAATACCATTAAGGTCGTGAAACCCAACCATAGCATTAAGTGCCAAGTCCTTTTTAATCCCATACGTCATACCCCACTTACTCGGGTTTAAGCTTCTGTCACTCTCGCAACCCACCATAAGCGAACCATGAGCATATTGCAATACCCTACAGCGGGGCCCTCACGTTTGCGTGAGAACAGAGGGCACCGTAGGACAACACCATAAATAAAATATACAATCATACCAATCAAGATCACGATTAACCCATAGGACAAAACAGATCTACTCAAACATCATAGGATAACCATAGATCATTGGGAAATAATATATGGAGTTGAGCACCATGTTTAAGTAGAGATTACAGCGGGGATAAGAGGTGTTACACCGCTGCATAGAGGGGGATAAAGTTGGTGTTGACGGTAGCAAGATTTTTTATGTAGATCGTCGTCCCGATCTTTGCCCCGGCGGCGCCGGAGTGCCACCGGGAGAGAGGAGGAGAGAGCCCCCTCCTTCTTCTCGTTCATTGGCCTCCCCCCTAGATGGGAGGAGAGTTCCCCCTCTGGTCCATGGCCTCCATGGCGGCAGAGGGGCGGGAGCCCCTCCGAGATTGGATCTTCCTCTCTGTTCTTTTCTGTTTTGCGTTCTCAGATCTGGCCAAAAATCGTTTTTTATATTCCGGGAGATCCGTAACTCCGATTGCGCTGAGATTTTAACACGATTTTTTTCTAGATATAAGCTTCCTTGCACCCGAAGAAGAGGCCCAACCGACATCTGAGGAGGGCACAACCCACCACCACGTGCCAGGGGCCTCTAGCACACCCTGGTGTCTTGTGGGCTGTGTGGGCCTCCGTTTGCGGTGATTCCAACTCCCAAAAATCACATATATTCCAAAATAATTCTCCATAAAATTTTATTGCATTTGGACTTCGTTTGATATGGATTTTTTGCGAGACAAAAAACATGCAAAAAACAGGAACTGGCACTGGGCACTGGATCAATAGGTTAGTCCAATAAATCATATAAAAAGTTGCCAAAAGTATGTAAAAGTTGTATAATATTTGCATGAAATAATAAAAAATTATAGATATGACAGAGACATCAGCATCCCCAAGCTTAATTTCTGCTCGTCCTCGAGTAGGTAAACGATAAAAAAGATAATTTTTGATGTGGAATGCTACCTAGCATAAACTTGATCATATATCTAATCATGGCATGTATATTAAGATATAGGTGCTTCAAACCAATAGTCTATAATTTGACATAAAGACATCAATACTCTGTCATCCCAACAAACAATCATTCTTTCAAAATATCAACGCTAAAGGAAGTTATCCCTAAAAAATCATATAGTCTTGTCATGCTCTGTCTTCTTAACACAAAGTATTTATCATGCACAACCCCGATGACAAGCCGAGCAATTGGTTCATACTTTTTAACGTGCTTCAGCTTTTTCAACCCTCACGCAATACATGAGCGCGAGCCATGGATATAGCACTACGGGTGGAATAGAGTATGATGATAGGGGTAAATATAAAGAAGATAAAAAGTAAGAAAGTCTCACGCCGATGAGGCTAACCAATGGGCTATGGAGATGCCCATCAATCGGTATCAATGAGAGGAGTAGGGATTGTCATGCAATAGATGCACTAAGAGCTATAAGTGTATGAAAGCTCAATATGAAAACTATGTGGGTGTGCATCTAATCCTATAATGATAAATTCCCAATAGTATATGAAAGTGACAACATAGGAGACTCTCCATATGAAAAACATGGTGCTACTTTGAAGCACAAGTGTGGTAAAGGATACTAACAATGCCCCTTCTCTCTTTGTTTACCTTTTCTTTTTCTTTTTTTTCTTTTTTTTCCTTTTCTCTCATTTTCCGGAGTCTCATCCCGACTTGTGGGGGAATCATAGTCTCCATCATCCTTTCCTCACCGGGGCACTGCTCTAAAAATGAATAATGATGATCATCACACTTCTATTTACTTATAACTCAAAAGAAATAAAAATTACAACTCGATACCTATGACAAAGTATGACTCTATATGAATGCCTCTGGCATGTACGAGGATGTGCAATGATCTAGCGTAACATGTATGAAAAATGATGAACGGGGGTTGAGCCTGCTATATGATCATGCAAAGCAATATGACAATGAATGCTCAAGCCATCAAACGGAACCGGTGGAAGTTGCATGACAATATATCTCAGAATGACCATGGAAAAGCCATAATAGATAGTTATGGTGGCTGTTTTGAGGAAGATATAATAAGGCTTATGTGTGATAAAGTGTATCATATCATGGGGTTTGGATGCACCTGCGAAGTTTGCACCACGTCTTGATGTGAGAAAGGGCAATGCACGGTACCATAGAGGCTAGCAAATTGCGGAAAGGTAAGACTGTGTATAATCCATGGACTCACATTAGTCATAAAGAACTCATAGGCCTCCTTTGGTTCATAGGGTAGGAAAATCGTAGGAATAGGAAAGTCATAGGAAATGAGATGACATGTATCTCAAATCCTATGAGTAGGAATAGGAAAGGAGGTGCCCTTTGATTCACATCATAGGATTTTTTTCATTGAGTCTAGGCTGATGTTTATTTTAATATGAAATGTGAGGGATATGAATAATTCCTCCATAGGAATAGGATTCCATTCCTACAAACCAAAGGGCTCTGATGGAATTTTTCCTATAGAAATCCTATCCTATGAAATTCCTACAAGATTCCTCTAAACCAAATGAGGCCATGTACTTATTGCAAAAGTTTATTAGCCCTCGAAGCAAAGTACTACTACGCATGCCCCTAGGGGGGATAGATTGGTAGGAAAAGACCATCGCTCGTCCCCGACCGCCACTCATAAGGAAGACAATCAATAATAAATCATGCTCCAAATTCATAGCATAACGAGAGACTATACATGCATGCTTCGGGAATCACAAACCTTAACACCAATATTCTTACTAAACACAACCATTTACTAGTACCCCCCACATATTCCATCTCTATATCGCAAAACTATTGCGAGGAATCAAACATATCATATTCAATGATCATAAGTTTTATGTAGGATTTTATGACTAACCATGCATTTGACCAATTCCTGTTGACTCTCTAAATAGATCTAAGTGAAGCATGAGAGTCTAATTCTTTCTACAAAATACCATGCTCTAAGAAATATAATTGAAGCAAAATATCATTCTGCAAATAACGGTTTTCTATGTGAAGAGAAACAGACAATCCAAACTTCAAATGATATAAGTGAAACACATGAAGCATTCTATAAAGCCATACTCAAAAGATATAAGTGAAGTGCAATGAGCAACGAAAACATACTGATATTTGTTGAAGAAAGATGGGATGCCTTTAGGGGCATCCCCAAGCTTAGACGCTTGAGTCTCCTTAAATATTTACTTGGGGTGCCTTGGGCAACCCCAAGCTTGATCTCTTGCATCTCCTCCTTCTCCTCACATCGAGACCTCCTCGATCTTCGAACACTTCATCCACACAAAACTTAACCGAACTTTTAGTGGTGGGGTTAGTGAGTGTGGCAATGAAATCCCATCATGTACTGTTGTAAAATTATTGTATAATTATAAACAAACATTACCCACTGTATGCTATCACAATTCTATGGCCCCAAGTCAAGGAGGCTTCAACAAGAATTCAAACATACGCAAATAATGAAGCTATAGCAGCGATCTGTGAAAACAGGATAGTCTGTAAATATTTGAACATCCACCGTACTTCTGTAACTCTAAAATTTCTAAAAAATTAGGAAAAAATAAAAAATTTGTATATAAAGATAGTACAAAAAGTTCCAGAACTGTTTGACATTCCAGTAAAAAATGTAAAATCGAGCACTACAACCAAAGTTTCTATTTTGCACCGCACAAACCAACAAGCAATTTAATCATCCTAAAGGAAAACCTTCGCACATTATTTTTTATAATACAACGGAATTGTACAGAGGGATAATTATTTTTGTTGAAAAATTTCTCTAATTAAGATTCACAAAGTTTCCATGGGCATGAACAAAGTTCAAGGCTAGCTCCCGCTTCCACGGTGCTCGTCTATCTCATTTTCACTTTTCTTGTTGTGAAGTTTTAAGTTCCCCTCTATATTTTTTTGTTTTTAAACTTTATAAAAGCACTCAACAGAATTAAATGACTCTAGAACTTCCGGGTTGTCTCCCTGGCAGCGCTTTCTTTAAAGCCATTAAGCTAGGCATAAAGTGCTCAAGTAATGGATCCACCCGGATCGCAAGGTATATCAAAGACAATTTTAATTAACAATGATTTGGCATTTAGTAGTGAGCACAAAGCAACATATATCATGCAATGACGAAGTATAACTCTCTTCCTATGCATCGGCATGTCATACAAGAACAATTCATGCACATCAAGTAAATGCCAATACATAGCATAAGCAGTTTCTTGCAATTTTATCGTGTTGGAAACATAGAGAGGTGGAGATATAGTTCCTTGATACGTCTCCAACGTATCTATAACTTTTTATTGTTCCATGTTGTTATATTATCAACCTTGGATGTTTTATAATCATTTTATAGCATTTTTTGCTACTAACCTATTGACATAGTGCCAAGTGCGAGTTCCTTAACCTATTGACATCGCAGAAAATCAATATCAGACGGAGTCCAAATGCCACAAAACTTTACGGGGAATTTTTATGGGCTAAAAGGAACACAATGGGCCCTGGCTGCGCCTGGGGGGGTGCCCCGAGGGAGGCACAACCCACCAAGGCGCGCCAGGAGGCCCAGGCGCGCCCTGGTGGGTTGTGCCCACCTCGGGTGCCCCCGGACCGCCTCTTTGCTCTATAAATGCCCCAATATTTCCAGAACCCTAGGGGACTCGACGAAATATTCATCCAGCCACCGCAAAGTCCAGAACCACCAGATCCAATCTAGACACCATCTCGGATGGGGTTCACCACCTCCATTGGTGCCTCTCCGATGATGCGTGAGAAGTTCTTTGTAGACCTTCGGGTCCGTAGTTAGTAGCTAGATGGATTCATCTCTCTCTCTCGCTCTCTCTCTCTCTCGCTCTCTCTCTCTCTCTCTTGATTCTCAATACAATTTTCTCTTAGAGATCCATATGATGTAACTCTTTTGCGGTGTGTTTGTTGGGATCGATGAACGTTGAGTTTATGATCAGATCTATCTTTTTATATCCACGCAAGTATTTGAGTTTCTTTGATCTCTTTTATGAATGATCTCTTATAGCCTCATATTTCTTAGACATTTGGGTTTTGTTTAGCCAACTTGATCTATTTATCTTGCAATGGGAAGAGGTGCTTTGTAGTGGGTTTGACCTTACGGTGCTTGATCCCAGTGACAGAAAGGGAACCAACACATATGTATCGTTGGTACTAAGGATAAAACGATGGGGTCTATCTCTACATAGATAGATCTTGTCTAAATCATGTCATCGTTCTTATTGCATTACTCCGTTTCTCCATGAACTTAATACACTAGATGCATGCTGGATAGCGGTTGATGTGTGGAGTAAAAGTAGTAGATGCAGGCAGGAGTCGGTCTACTAATCTTGGACGTGATGCCTATATAATGATCATTGCCTGGATATCGTCATGAGTATTTGAAGTTCTATCAATTGCCCAACAATAATTTGTTCACCCACCGCTTTGCTATTTTTCTCGGGAGAATCCACTAGTGAAACCTACGGCCCCCAGGTCTCTTTCTCATATTATTTGCCTTTGCAATCTATTTTTCTTTGCGTTTATTTTCAGATCTACTAAACCAAAAACCCAAAAATATCTTGCTGCAATTTATCCTTATTTATTTATTTGGCATTCGATCTATCAATCTACTACAAATTTACCTCACGTCCGTTTGCCTACCTTGAGGCGTCGTACCCCAGAAGGGATTGACAACCCCTTTAACACATCGGGTTGCGAGGATTTGTTATCTGTGTGAAGGTGATGTTTACGCTGTGTTGCTTGGTTCTTCTACTGGTTCGATAAGCTTGGTTTCATATCTGAGGGAAATACCTACCGCAGATGTGCTGCATCATCCCTTCCTCTTTGGGGAAATATCGACGTAGCTTCAAGCGACATCAAAAGGAATTTCTGGCGCTGTTGCCGGGGAGGATCTTCAACATATACTAGGTTCCTAATCACAAATCTCATCTTCTTGCAATTTACATTATTTTCCATTTGCCTCTTGTTTTCCTCTCCCCCAATTCATAAAAAATTGCCGTTTTATTCACCCCTCTTTTCCGTTCGCCGTTTTCTTGCCGGATCTGTTTTTGTGAGCGTTCTTGTTTGCATAGTCATGATGCCTCAAATAAAATATTATGATTTTCCTTACCCCAATATTTTTCTTGAAATTGAGAAAAGTACTAAGGAATATATGACTACACATTTTTAGCATAATAAGTATTTTACCGAAGAACTTAAGGAACACTCTATTGTGCTTGATGCTATAACAAAACAACTTGATGATATTAGTAGAGAAGTTTGCAATCTCCAACCTAAGTATGCTTTTGCTGAAAGTTTGCTAGGAAAAATATCCAATGCACAAGCTACTATAGTAAATCAAATGGCTGCTAAACCAATCTCATTGGAGGATAAAAATGATGAAGATCCTAAAATGATTGGTGTTTCTTCTATTGATTACTTGTTTAGTAAAATTAATATTGATGAAAAAGGGACTGGAGAACAGTCAACTTTAGGTAGAAGGCGTCCCAATATTTCAGAGGGTGAAAATCTTGTTGAGAAAATTGATAAAAGTGGGTTTGAAGAGGTCAAAACTTTAGCTAGTGATGTACCCACTCTTTTGGATTACAAATACTTTAATTATGATAGTTGCTCTTTGATTGATTGTATTTCTTTGTTGCAATCCATGATAAATTCACCCCATGTTTATGAACAAAATAAAGCTTTTACTAAACATATTGTTGATGCTATGATGAAAGCTTTAGAAGAAAAGTTGGAATTAGAAGTTTCAATTCCTAGAAAATTGCATGATGAGTGGGAACCTACTATCAAAGTCAAGATTAAAAATTATGAGTGTTTTGCTTTGTGTGACTTGGGTGCTAGTGTTTCTACTATTCCAAATTTTTCATGTGTTGTGCTTGGTCTTACCGATCTTGAATCGTGTTCTTTGAATTTGCACTCGGTGGATTCTACTATTAAAAAGCCTATGGGAAGAATTAATGATGTTCTTATTCTTGAAAATAGGAATTATGTGCCCATAGATTTTATTGTTCTTGATATTGATTGCAATCCGTCTTATCCAATTATTCTTGGTAGACCGTTTTTATGCACTATCGGTGTCGTGATTGATATGAAAGAAGGCAATATTAATTTCCAATTTCTGTTGAGGAAAGGTATGGAACACTTTCCTAGAAATAGAATTAGGCCACCATATGAAGCAATCATAAGGGTATTTTATGGATCTCGAACCAAAGATGACAAAACATAGATCCATGCTTTATGTGTAGCTAAGGGCGTAAAACTATAGCGCTTGTTGGGAGGCAGCCCAATGAATAAAAATTATTTTTTCTTTTTGCTTCCTGTTTTTGTGTGTTAGCACAATTATGCTACTGTTATGATTGTGTTTTTTATGTTTTAATTAGTGCTTGCGCCAAGTAAAGCCTTTACGGTCTTCTTGGGTGATAGTTGTTTGATCTTGCTGAAAAAACAGAAACTTTTATGCTCACAAAATTAATTTTCCTTTTTTACCAGAGAGCGATAAAATACCCATTCCACTTGCAGTAGATCAATATATAAATTTCTCAGTTCGTCCTAATTTTTCAGAACTTTTGGAGTTACAGAAGTATTCGAAATAGTCAGATTGCTACACACTGTTCTGTTTTGACAGATTCTGTTTTCTTTGTGTTGTGTGCTTATTTTGATGGCTCTATGGTTTTATTTGATGATTTTTTGATATAGAAAAGTTGGAATGCAGTAGATATAATACAAGAACAAAATATGAATTGGTTTGATACATCACTTATAGTAGTGATTTATTATTCTTATACTAACGGATCTCACGAAGGTTTTGTTGAGTTTTGTGTGATTGAAGTTTTCAAGTTTTGGGTTATCTTACGATGGATGAAGGAATAAGGAGTAGAAGAGCCTAAGCTTGGGGATGCCCCGGCATCCCAAGATATTATCAAAAAATGAGCAACCAACTAAGCTTGGGGATGCCCCGAGTGGCATCCCCTCTTTCTTCTAACGACCATCGGTATTTTACTCAAAACTATATTTTTATTCGTCACATACTATGTGTTTTGCTTGGAGCGTCTTGTATGATATGAGTCTTTGCTTGTTTTATTTTGTGTTTTAAGTCTTTATTCCTTGTTGGACACACATATTTGAGCGAGCCAAAATTATGTCATGACTTGTTAGAATTGCTCTCTATGCCTCACTTAAATTTTTATGAGCAATGGACTTGCTCTAGTGCATCACTTATATCTTTTTTGAGCATGGTGTGCTTAGTATTTTTGAAGAAATGCTCTCTTGCTTCACTTAGATTTATTGGAGAGTTTAAAATTTTCAAGAAATACTCTCTTGCTTCACTTAAATTAATTTGAGAGAAAGAAATATTATGCTCATGATCTTCACTTATATTTGTTTGAGCTTGTCAAAAGCAACACATGAAAATTAGTTCCAAAGTGATAGATATCCAAGAAGGATATAATAAAAAATTTCATGAAGATCACTGTAAAAAATAAACTTGAATCTTAGTAATAGTTTTGAGATATGATGATGTGATATATGAGTCATCTTGATGAGTAATTATGCTTTAGTAAGAATATTGGTGTTAAGGTTTGTGATTCCCTATGTAAGCACGAAAGTCAATAGTTATGCAATGAAATTATATCCTACTTATGGTGCATTGTTCGGTGTTAGTTATGCATAATGCTTGCTTATGAGCTTATTCGTTTCTTAGTTGGTCGCTTCCCAATCTTTTGCTAGCCTTCATTTTGCACTAAGTATGATCACTACTTGTGCATCCAAAAACCTTTAACCCAGTTTTGCCACATGAGTCCACTATATCTACCTATATGCGGTATTCTTTTGCCGTTCTAAGCAAATTTGCATGTGCCATCTCTAATTTTCAAAAATAAACTTCTCTTTTGTGTGTTTGTTTCGCTCGCGGAGCGGTGAGGGGTGGCTAGTATTTTCCATGCTAGATGTGTTATTCTCAAGATGAGTGTTTATTCACTTGTCATTGCACAAGAGTAAGGCAAAGGTATTAGGGATGCCCAGTCCCGAAATGCAAAAATTAATTTACTTTATGTTGTCAAATAATAAATTCCTTGGAAAGAGTTGGTATGGAGGGCACCCGTGGATACGGTTAGCCATGGAAAGTGAAAGTGTGGTGGAAAAAGGAATAACCTTTATTTCTCTGTTTGGGAACCACCTATGATATATCTATGCATGGAAAGTATTGGGAACTCTAAGTCGGTTTCGTTGGTGGGATGGATACACCTCCCAAAATGTGTTTCTCTCTAAGTTTTCTGTTTTGAGCTCGGGCACCTCTATAAATCCGTACTTCCCTCTGAAGGGCCTTTCTTTTACTTTATGCAATTTTTATTTTGAATCCGAGTCTCCATCTTCTCTTATAAAAGCACCAACTAGGAGGCAATATGATCGTACTTGAGTATTGTACATAGCTAACATGTGAGTGTGTTTCATGAATGGATCAATGGTTGAGCATGATGGGCTAGGGATAGCTTATTTTAGCGTTGATATTTTGAAAGAAATGGTTGCTTGTTGATATGCTTGAGTATTTAAATTATCATGTCAAAACTAGACTATTGCTTTGAACAATATAAAACTCCAAATGTCCATGCTATAAAGAAAGAAATATGATATGACATGTTAGGCAACATTCCACATCAAACATTCTGTTTTTATCACTTCCCTACTCGAGGACGAGTAGGAGTTAAGCTTGGGGATGCTGATACATCTCCAATGTATCTATAATTTCTGATTGTTCCATGCTGTTATATTATCAATCTTGGATGTTTTATAATCATTTTATAGTCATTTTATATCATTTTTGGTACTAACCTATTGACATAGTGCCAAGTGTCAGTTGCTCTTTTTACTATGTTTTTTACATCACAGAAAATCAATATCAGACGGAGTCCAAATGCCATGAAACTTTACAGAGAATTTTTATGGGACAAAAGGAACACAACGGGCCCTGGCTGCGCCTGGGGGGTGCCCTGAGGGAGGCACAACCCATCAGGGCACGCCAGGAGGCCCAGGCACGCCCTGGTGAGTTGTGCCCACCTCGGGTGCCCCCGGGACCGCCTCTTTGCTCTATAAATACCCCAATATTTCCAGAACCCTAGGGGAGTCGACGAAATATTCATCCAGCCGCCGCAGAGTCCAGAACCACCAGATCCAATCTAGAAACCATCTTGGATGTGGTTCACCACCTCCATTGGTGCCTCTCCGATGATGCGTGAGTAGTTCTTTGTAGACCTTCGGGTCCGTAGTTAGTAGCTAGATGGCTTCATCTCTCTCTCTTGATTCTCATACAATGGTTTCTTGGAGATCCATATGATGTAACTCTTTTGTGGTGTGTTTGTTGGGATCGATGAACTTTGAGTTTATGATCAGATCTATCTTTTTATATCCATGAAAGTATTTTAGTTTCTTTGATCTCTTTTATGCATGATCTCTTATAGCCTCGTATTTCTTTTCCGATATTTCGGTTTTGTTTGGCCAACTTGATCTATTTATCCTGCAATGGGAAGAGGTGCGTTGTAGTGGGTTCGATCTTACGGTGCTTGCCCAGTGACAGAAAGGGAACCGACATGTATGTATCGTTGCTACTAAGGATAAAACGATGGGGCCTATCTCTACATCGATAGATCTTGTCTACATCATGTCATCGTTCTTATGGCATTACTCCATTTCTCCATGAACTTAATACACTAGATGCATGCTAGATAGCGGTCGATGTGTGGAGCAATAGTAGTAGATGCAGGCAGGAGTCAGTCTACTAATCTTGGACGTGATGCCTATATAATGATCATTTCCTGGATATCGTCATGAGTACTTGAAGTTCTATCAATTGCCCAACAGTAATTTGTTCACCCACCGCTTTGCTATTTTTCTCGAGAGAAGCCACTAGTGAAACCTACGACCCCCGGGTCTCTTTCTCATATTATTTTCCTTTGCGATCTATTTTCCTTTGCATTTATTTTCAGATCTACTAAACCAAAAATCCAAGAATATCTTGCTGCAATTTATTCTTAATTATTTATTTGTCGTTCGATCTATCAATCTACTACAAATTTACCTCACGTCGGTTTGCCTATCTTGAGGCGTCGTACCTCAGAAGGGATTGACAACCCCTTTAACACGTCGGGTTGCGAGGATTTGTTATCTGTGTGTAGGTGTTGTTTACGTTGTGTTGCTTGGTTCTCCTACTAGTTCCATAACCTTGGTTTCATATCTGCGGGAAATACCTACCGCACTATGTTGCATCATCCCTTCCTCTTTAGGGAAATACCGACGTAGCTTCAAGCGACATCATTCCTCTCTCATAATAATTGCAAGTAGGAGCAGCAAGCACATGCATATTATATTCATCAAAATCATCAAGTGCAACGGGAAAAGGCAACCCATCAATGTAATCCTTAATAAGAACAAACTTCTCTGATATAGTGTAGTTTTGAGAATTCAGAAAGATAATAGGACTATCATGTGTGGGTGCAATAGCAACAATTTCATTCTTAACATAAGGAACTATAGCAAGTTCATCTCCATAAGCATAATTCATATTAGCATCATGGACACAAGCATCAAGTTCATCAAAAAGGGATATTTCAAAAGAATCAATGGGATCATAGCAATCATCATAGCATTCATCCTTCAATAAGAATGAAGGAGCATTAAACAATGTATGGGATAAAGAGTTACACTCATTAGAAGGTGGGCACGGGTGATGAATCCGCTCTTCCTCCTTTTGTTCTTCGCTCTCCTCCTCATCTTTTTCATCCAATGAGTTCATAGTTTCATCATTTTCTTCTTCCGTAGACTCCTACAAAATGTTAGTCTCTTCTTGGAGAGCGGAGTTATTCTCAATAAACACATCAATATCGGAATTGTATTTATAATTATCATAGCAATATTTAAGGATAGCAAAATTTTCAGGTCTATAAACTGAATCATCAAAATCTTCAAACTTCTTAAACAAAGATTCAATTTCATAAGAACCTTTAAAAGCAACAAATTCTTCTATTCATTCCACATCATAGTAATCATATATACCATTAGCATAAGAAGCCAAGGTTTCATTATCATTAAATTTGCATGAAAAGGGAAGATGTGGAGCATTCATTCTAGAGCAACAAGTATAATCATGTCTCCAGCATAGATCCCGAGCATACCAATCCAACATATAATTTGATCCCATAAAATTTTCCCTTTTTGTGTCAACCGATAATCCCTAAAGTATACACGTTGATCCAATGTTACTCCTATTATATAGTTGAATGGGGTTTTCTTAGGATTATCAAAGTAGTGCATAATATCTTTTACATAACGAGCATCGAGGGTTTTAGGAGGTTCCCCATCTCCATGAGTAGCAAGTACCACTAATTTTTGGGTGTTTCGTGTTCCATATCCATAACTAAAGATAGAGAACAACTTAGAATAAGAAATAAAAATTACTTAGTGATAAAGCAAACAAGCATACACGAGAATATTTACCCCACGCTATTGCTCCCCAGCAACGGCGCCAGAAAAAGGTCTTGATAACCCACAAGTATAGGGGATCCTTTGTAGCCTTTTTCGATAAATAAGAGTGTCGAACCCAACGTGGAGCTAAATGGAGAACAAATATTCCCTCAAGTTCTATCAACCACGGATACAACTCTGCGCACACTTGAGATTGCTTTATCGGAAACAAGTATGAAACTATTTTGTAGGTGTGATGCTAGAACTACTTTGCAAGAATAAAACTAGAAGTATTTTGCAAGATAATAAAAGTTAGGTGATTTGAAAAAGGGTTTGTGTCAACAAGAAAGTTATTTGTCCCTAGGCAATCGATAACAAGTACCGATAATCATTCTTGTAATTTTATATGAGGGAGAGGCATGAGATAACATACTTTCTCTACTTGGATCATATGCACTTATGATTGGACGCCTAGCAAGCATTCACAACTACTAAAGATCATTAAGGTCGTGAAACCCAACCATAGCAGTAAGTGTCAAGTCCTCTTTACTCCCATACGTCATACCCCACTTACTCGGGTTTAAGCTTTTGTCACTCTCGCAACCTACCATAAGCAAACCATGAACATATTGCAACACCTTATAGTGGGGGCCCCTCACATTTGCACAACAGCATAAATAAAATATACAATCATACCAACCAAGATCACAATTAACCCACATGACAAAACAGATCTACTCAAACATCATAGGATAACCATAGATCATTGGGAAATAATATATGGAGTTGAGCACCATGTTTAAGTAGAGATTACAGCGGGGAGAAGAGGTGTTACACCACTACATAGAGGGGGGGAAAGTTGGTGTTGACGATAGCAAGATTGTTGATGTAGATCGCCGTCCCGATCCTTGCCCCGGCGTCACTCCGGCGCCACCGGGAGAGAGGGGGAGAGAGCCCCCCTCCTCCTTCTTCTTCCTTGGCCTCCCCCCTGGATGGGAGGAGAGTTCCCCCTCTGGTCCATGGCCTCCATGGCGGCGGAGGGGCGGGATCCCCTCCGAGATTGGATCTCCCTGTTTGTTCTCTTCTGTTTCGCGTTCTCAAATCTGACCGAAACCGTTTCTTATATTCCGGGAGATCCGTAACTCCAAATGCGCTGAGATTTGAACACAATTTTTTTTCCGGATATAAGCTTCCTTGCACCCGAAGTAGAGCTCCAACCGACGTTCGAGGAGGGCACAACCCACCACCACGCGCCAGGGGCCTCTAGCGGGCCCTGGTGTCTTCTGGGCTCTGTGGGCCTCCATTTGCGGGGATTTCAACTCCCAAAAATAACATATATTGCAAAATAATTCTCCATAAAATTTTATTGCATTTGGACTTCGTTTGATATGGATTTTCTGTGAGACAAAAAACATGCAATAAACAGGAACTAACACTGGGCACTAGATCAATAGGTTAGTCCAATAAATCATATAAAAAGTTGCCAAAAGTGTGCAAAAGTTGTATAATATTGGCATGAAACAATCAAAAATTATAGATACGATGGAGACGTATCAGTGGTTCAGCAACTCGCCCCTCCAGTTCAGGTCGATGAGGAGTGGCGAATTGCTCCACGCCGGCATGGCGGTGAGCACAGTAGCACATGCGTCATCGCTGCCGCGTCATACCGCGCCACTAGTGTCTGCGGTGACCGCACCTCCCGTGTCTGTGGGTGCGCCTCCCATGCCTGCAGCAGCGCCATGCAGGTAGAGACAGAAGCCAGGTGTGTGCAGAGCGATGAGTCGGTGGCCAGCTTCTCCGTGTCCGCCGTCATCATCGAGGAGAAGTAGAACACGGGAGGCTACCACCACTTGGGTCCCATGAAGGCCACCGCTGAGGCGACGACTTCGTATTCAGGTGGTTACTTTGCTACTTCGTCTCTTCCGAGGACCTTCATTGACCTTGCAAGTGTCTGCCGGACATGAGGAAGACAATGGGATCCACGGACGACCATTTAGATTAGGTACTGTATTAATTATACCACGAGAGCCGGATTAGCACCGCTTAGTTCATGTAAATGTAATGAAATCCATCATGTTTATATGAAGATCCGGCTTTTTTATACAAAATCCTTCAGGCTTATATGAAATCAGTCTGTGTTTGCACAAATTTCCTCTGGTTGGTTAGAGTTTTGAAAATGTATGCCGCTGGCATTTGATGTCGTCCTCCGCGGAAGGAAGCGGGAGGAAATTTGTCGGCTGCCGTTGGAGATGCTCTTATGCTGGAAATAATAGAGTCACATCCAATCCATTTGAGTTAATTGCGTGTATGATTCTCCCTCTATAAAAAGTTAATTGCATGTACAATGTACACGTGACTTGCAGGGTCGTTGTAGCTTCGTACAGAAAGTTAAAAAGAAATAAGTCCATCCTTAATATTGTATTCTAAGTACTTTGTGGGCTCCACTGTTAGTACAGTAGCGAAAGAAGTATATATTAAATAATATGTAATATAAAAATCTAAAGTTAAAGACATGATTCAAAGTTAGGTCATCGTGTTGCGAGCATCCGACGCTAACCAGTCCAACACATTTTCGTCGAGGACCATGCTGGAGATATATCTCCATGTCTACTCTTAGACTCCCTCCGTTCCTAAATATTTGTCTTTTTCAGATTTCAAATGAACTACCACATACGGAAGTGTATGTAGACATATTTTAGAGTGTAGATTCACTCATTTTGCTCTGTATGTAGTCACTTGTTGAAATCTCTAAATAGACAAATATTTAGGAACAAAGGGAGTAGAAAACAGTTGGTGATGATCGTGTGCCAGCCATCCTGCAATATAGGCCGTCGGATTTATATCTAACGGATAGGAAGGAAACTATGTCAATTTTGCAAAAAGATACCCACACCCCTCACCATGTTTGCAAATAAGGCCTTCCCTCGTTCATCCTTTTCTCTCACAAGATAAACTACTCATGCAAATGCATCTTGATGTTCCGTGCAATGCATGGGCATCTAGCTAGTTTCTTTTAAAATAGTTACTGTGATAATTGGGCTGAAGTGATGTATTTTATGTCTGCCCCGAATGATTTCAGATTCACTACATAGTAATAAAGAAAAGGTTGCCTTGTTAATTAACAGAAAACAGGGTGAAAACTATCACATGGGGCCGATAAAAAAAGGCACACTGGGTTCAGCGCATTGTCACTACAGTTGTGCGCGCGCGAGAAGTCTACATATCGAGGGGGCTATGGAGAGAAAGACGTATTGAGTGTGTCTGAGCGAGGGACAGAGACACAATGTTTGAGAGAGAAACCAATTGATAGATTAAGATCAGATCGAGTTGTCACCCTTATGTTGTCATTGTTGGGGGGTGGGGAGGGGGAGGGAGAGAAAGACATATCGAGAGTGTGCACGGTAGGCACAGAGGCACAACTAGCGAGTGTGTGTGTATGTGTTTGTGTTTGAGAGAGAAGAAATAGATAGATTACTATCAAGATTGAGGTGCCAACCTACTCCTTCAGTGTCGGGTAGTGTGTGTGTGTGTGTGTGTGTTTGAGAGAGAATCCAGTAGATAGATTAGTATCAAGATCGAGGTGTTACCCTACTCCTTTGGTGTCGGGAAGTGTGTGGGTGTGGGTGTGTGTGGGGGGGGGGCAGTGACACTTAGATATAGGGAGAAGGAGTTTGTGTGACACATATCTATATTAATGGATAGGTAGATAGCATGTGTGCGAGGCATACTTAAAGCATCACGGAGATAAACAGACGGTGTGCATGCAAGTGCCAGAAAAAATGAAGCGAGAAACAATGTCTACGCGCGCGTGCGTGTGTGTGTATGTGTGTGTGTGTGTGTGAGAGAGAGAAATCTCAAAAAAGGTGCTCTGCTGGAATCCCATTGTATGTATTCATATGGTTCTGGAACTTGAGTTAACCTTAGGCATATGTGTGAGAGACATCATTATGCTTTGAGGCATTAGTGGCGGTGGTGGGTGGGCGGAATTAAAGGGGTGGGCGTGCTCGACAAAGAGAGCGTGTGCGTTTTTGTGTGAGAGACTTGTAGGATGGGGTAGAAAAACGAATTCTAACCTTGACAGAGGGAGATAAATACATGAAGTGCTCGTGTGTGATTTCGATGCCCACGGAGAAATGAGATATGTATGCATGTGAGAGAGATTGCACAATTCATTCACGTATCACTATCTAGCGATCATGGACGTGCATCGCTTGAACATAAATCAATATCTATTTCTTATCGTGGCCAAAGATACAATATCGATTCAACGCTATAAAGATTGGACACTCACATATCACATTTTTTTTCTAAATAATCTTTTTCAATTGTGCATACCAAAGTTACAGTGATGTTTCTTCAAACAGCCAATGTACCTATCATGTACATGCACCATTCTTAGTCTTGGATGATTTAAGGTTCTATTATGAAGTAATATATGTAATATTCATATATGAATTCAACGGGTACGCAATTTATGAAATGCAGGCTATTTAATCATACAAGATAACACTTTTAAGTAGCGGACTACAATATCCATTTCTTTTATGGGACTACAATATCCATTTCTTTTTTGTGTCTCTATAATAACACGTCAATGCATTATGTTTAAAGTAAATAACCAATGACATTAAATTATCTATTTGCATGAGAAATACGTAGGCCAAGCATTTGATCCCTTTTTTGTGAACGCGCCTCTACACCTGTACGATTAGCCGCGCCTGTGTGAACGTCCAAGTTATCGGTGCATCATCCCGAGTTATTGTCTTTTTTCTGGGCTGGACTTAACAACAGTTATTAACTGCTGACGCGTAACCCATGTACACAGTCTCACATGACCTTCCCGCTAGCACTGTCCAAAATTAGTTGAAACTGGATACGAACGATCCCACGGACGGCAAAATCTCCCGACTCCTTCTAAAATTTCCGCCACCTAGTCTTTAGCATGTGAAATTCCCCTTTTGTCATTGGTGCACGGAGAATAACAGTTACAATACCGCCCTCATCTACATAATAGGTCGGGGATGCTTTGGTAACTTCCAGTTCCCCCCACCACACGGCACCCCCATTTCCTCCCTCCCACAAAACGACTAACTCCATAGCTCCAAAGCATCTTACATCACGCTGTACGTACTTCATCGGCCTTTCTACCCCTCCCCTCTCGAAACCCTAGACTGCTCATCCACCAGCGTACCAGAGCCCATTCACTGCTAGCGGCGTCCACCTCGCCGGATCTGCTTCTGCGGCCGCATCTACCCCTCCCACCTCCCCTAGAAATAAGTAGACTGCTCATCCACCACCGTACCACCGCCCATTCAGTGTCGGCCTTGTCCACGGCGCCGGATCTGCTTCCCTGGTACTCTCGTCAACCGCAGCGCATCTACAGCGACTCCTTCGTACTCCCCACCGGAGACGCTTCGTCCACACCCCCCCGGAGCCGCCCCACCGACGCCCCCATCGACAGCCTCTGATCCTCTTCGCCGACACCTTCCTCAACCCTACCGGAGCCGCTTCGCTGACACCATCGTCAACCCTACCGGAGTAGCTTCGCCTATACCATTCTCAACCCTAGCGGGGCCGCTTTGCCAACTCACAAGTCCACGGCCTCAGATCCGCTTCGTCGCACCCTCGTCCAACCTACTGGAGCAGCTTCTAACGCCCCATCCATGGCCGCAGATCCGCATCATCGACAACATCCTGAACCCAACTACCGGAGTAGCTTCACCGACGCCCTTGTCCATGGCCTCAAATCCACTTCGCCCACGGCCTCAGATCCACTTCGCCCACACCGTAGTCCACCCTATCGGAGCCGCTCCACAAACACCCTACTCGACGGTTCTAGATCTCCTTACCGGACCCTGACAGCCAGCGCATCATCATCACCCTTGACGTTTCTAACCTGATTCCCACCGTCTAGCAAAATGCCAAGCACCCGCCATGACCTAGGTATTTGTCACCTTTAAACCCGTCCAGCATCACCTGCCCGATGTACTTCAAATATACTAACATGTCGCTATTACATGTTATGCAGCTGGCAAAAACTACAAGGATGATGTTTCTTCTGGATCTAACTGCTTGGACAACCAAGATCCTGGACTGAGGCATTGCTATGATCTTGTAAGTGCGTCTCTCTCTCGTATTGTTGTGCGCCTGCCAGCGTGCTTTGCTAGAATTTTCGGCCAACAATCCCTTTGTGCAGACAATGATTTCTACTACTGGCTGCTAAATTAGATATGTAGATGCCATACATGATACTACCTGCATTCCTAAATATAAGTCTTTCTAGAGATTCCACTATAGGCTACATACAGAGCAAAATGAGTGAATCTACACTCGAGAATGCATATATATACATCTATATGTGGTCCATACTAGAATCTCTACAAAGACATATATTTAGGAACAGAGGTAGTACATTACACAAAATCATAGGTGGCATGTAGGAATTCCAGTGCACTATATTAGGCTCCCTTAAAGTGCTGCTAGTCCAGCACACAGAGTCATGGCTAGTTTATGCTATGCACACAATCGTTAGTTGGTGGTTTAAATATGCACAAGGGATATGCAATGTATTATCATGTAGACATGTCTAAAATTAGCGGTGTCAACTTGCAGATAGGGTTACGCAATGAAAAAGTACAAGATGTATGCGGCAATTTTATGGAACATCGCAAAAAAAAGGAGAGGCAGCGGTGGGCCTATACAGTGTGCTATGGTAGGTCACTCCTCCATTGCAATCATCGTGACATGTTATTTGCACGTCAGTTCTATTGGCCAAGTTTCTTAGGGACAATTATTACGAGTTATCCTAAGAAAATAAGCACCTGTGAATATAAGCTCCAGGTAATAAGCCATCCAGTTCTTTTCATTGCCTTCCTTTTCAGCTTATCTTTGGTATGATCAGTGAAAAGTCTAGATTGCATTATATTTTGTCATTTTGCTGCCCATATGAAAATTAGTTTGAGTTGCAAACATCACAAATTGAACCTAGTGCAGTAATTAATATGATAGGAAAACAGACCATCACTATTTGTTGAAAATGCAAATACAAAGATACCATCTACTTGGCTCAATCTACTTTGGTCAATGTCTTCCACAGATATCCCATTGCCTAATTTAAACGAAGAACGCATGGCCCAAATTTAAATGAAGAACAATTATTTATCAAAATTTGATGGTCCAAGTGGCTGGTTATGATCATATAGCAGCACCACCTGAAAGCATCATATGGCAGCAGCAGCAGCAGCAGCTCATAGCAACTCATAATACGGCAGCAACAACAACAGTGTGCAGTTCATCATATACCAGCAGCAACTCATAGCAATTCATCATATGGCAACAACTGGATCAGCTCATAGCAATTCATCATATAGCAGCAGCAGGAGCAGCTCATGGCAATTCATCATATAGCAGCAACAGGAGCAGCTCATAGCAATTCATCATATAGCAGTAGCAGGAGCAGCTCATAGCAATTCATCATATAGCAGCAGCAGGAGCAGCTTATAGCAACTCATCATATAACAGCAGCAGCGGCTCATAGCAATTCATCATATAGCAGCAGCAACTCATAGCAATTCATCATATAGCACCAGCAGGAGCAACTCATAGAAATGCATCATATAGCAGCAGCAGAAGTAGCTCATAGCAATTCATCGTATAGCGGACCAAAAAGAAAATTTGGCAAAAAATCAGAGGTGCAAGCGGGCAGGGCAATGAACGCTTGCGTGTTTGTTTTTACTTGACGGTCAGGTGTGACGTGGGAGTGAGCAGTGGCATTTTGAGTGTAATATAGGCAGACAACAGAGTCATTTCACTATTCCCCTTCCCTTCAATTTGTAGTGAGCTTCTACCCGAAACACCCCCTCGAGAGCGAAATAACTTAAGCCCAAGCCCATAACTCAAAAATGACTTCTTTACATCCTTTATGGCTTATTTTGACAATAAGCTCTGAAAAGGCGGAATAGAACTGGCCCTTAACCTGCAATTCAATTGTGCGTGCAATGATGAATCACTCCTGCCTGCTATAGTGTACATTTAGGCATCATCATGCATGGCATAACCTAATACATGTGCATTCCATTGTAGAATCTAGAATATGCAATGTTTATGTTAGTTCATACGTTGCACATTGTAGCGACCCGACCTCAGATGGTCAAGTCTCTGTGCTTCAGTGTCATCCCTGGATCGGTAATGCTGACACACACAGTACTCAAAGGATTTATAACAGAGTGGCAATCACACACTTATTACATCGAATGTCTCAAGAGAGAACTTATTACAATAATATGGCTTAAGGCCATCTAATGCGATAACAGCGGAAGGCTTGGAAGATAAAGTGAGTCCATCAACTCCAACGACATAGCTGAGCTGCACGACAACGACCTAACGAACCTTACTCCTCTTCTGAAAAGTCTGCAACATAATACGTTGCAGCCCGAAAACGGGTCAGCACATGGAATATGCTGGCAAAGTAACACAGTAGAGCAAGAACAAAATAATGCTATCACTACATGCATATTTGGCTGGTGGAAAGCTCTATGGTTATAGTTTTTGCGAAAAGCCAATTTTTCCCTACAACAAAGGAATATATTTTATTTAACTACAAAGTTGGTTGAAAATATTGAGAAGGTTCCTCCAACTCAATCCCAATTAAAGTGGTTAACAACCCAACAGTATTAATTAAGAGTGATGAGATACATGTGATAACCCAAGTACTAGATACTCAAGATTTGTCCATAACCGGGGACACGGCTAATCATGATTAGTTTATACACTCTGCAGAGGTTTGCGCACTTTTCCCCACAAGACTCGATCTCCTCCGTTGGATTTCTCGCACTACATGGTGTTTGAGAAATGGATGACCGAGACACAGTCTTTCAGAAACATTAACTCTCTACTCCGGACAGACCATACCAAACCTACATCCCACTACCTGCTGATCTGCCTCTTCAAGAGCTTCACGTAACTTAGTCAACTATGCTAGAGCCCATAATAGCTTGTGGCTGCACACGGAAGTTTCTAGCATGAATAATCTCAATTCCCTTTGAGCCCGGGTGGCGGTCCATAGGAAGATCACACGGTTACTCCGGGATTTCCAAAAATACAGGCAACCTAGGTACTCCAGGTGCCTCAATCCACCCAGATGTGTATTTAAGTTGCCACCTTAAGTTGAACCATTAATTATCAATCTCACATCTGTCATGGATTTCACTCACCCAAACCACGTCTACGAGCATAGCATAGCAATATAAGCAACACGTAGAAGTAACTCCCAAGGGTTTGAATGTAACAGGGTAATAGGTTCTACCTCAACAACTACTTCCCAACCCACAAGTTAATGACATCCTAATAATGCAATGTTTGAGGATTGGTACTAATGCATAAAAAAACTGGGTGATAAAGGGATATGATCAAAGTGTTACTTGCCTTGCTGACGATCTGCAAAACCTAGGGACTCGTAGTAGCACGCTTCGCACTCCGGGTGTTCTATCGCAAACAAAAAATAACATACATAAGCAACAAGCAGAGAATGCGCAATCAAAACTCAAATAAAATAGGTTGACCAGAAATTTCAACTTAAGAACTCTGGTTAGCAAAAAGAATCAAATCAAACGGAGCAACGAAACTCAAACGGCGAAAGAAACAAGATCCGTTTACTAATCTGGACCTAGGTCAAATTTTACAATAGCAAAAACTTGTTCAAGTTGATTAAATAGAAAGAGGGTCTCGAGACGAAGATCTAGGCGCTTGAATCGCCTGATTCCGACTAACGAGCGAAAAGATAAACAGAAACTAAGATCAGATCAAAAATCGCGATCGAGAATAATCGCAGATAAATCCGATAAAAGAAAACTGACGAACAGACTAACGAACGAGCGTTCGTTAGCTGTAACTAACGGGCGAAGAACCGTTCGTTAAAACAAACATACGGACGAACGTCCGCTAAATAGAAGAACCGAAAAAACCGGCGATCCAAAAAAAATGAATCTAGTGTTTCTAAAAAACCCGAACGGTTTTGAGGGAGTCCTGGATTAGGGGGTGTTCGGGTAGCCGGACTATACCTTCAGCCGGACTCCTGGACTATGAAGATACAAGATTGAAGACTTCGTCCAGTGTCCGGATGGGACTTTCCTTGGCGTGGAAGGCAAGCTTGGCGATGCGGATATTCAAGATCTCCTACCATTGTAACCGACTTTATGTAACCCTAACCCTATCCGGTGTCTATATAAACCGGAGGGTTGTAGTCCGTGGCAATCAACTCCATACACAACAATCATACCATAGGCTAGCTTCTAGGGTTTAGCCTCCTTGATCTCGTGGTAGATCTACTCTTGTACTACCCATATCATCAATATTAATCAAGCAGGAGTAGGGTATTACCTCCATCGAGAGGGCCCGAACCTGGGTAAAAAACATCTTGTCCCTTGTCTCCTGTTACCATCCGGCCTTGACGCACAGTTCGGGACCCCCTACCCGAGATCCGCCGGTTTTGACACCGACATTGGTGCTTTCATTGAGAGTTCCTCTGTGTCGTCGCCTTTAGGCCTGATGGCTCCTTTGATCATCAACGACGATACGGTCCAGGGTGAAACTTTTCTCCCCGGACAGATCTTCGTCTTCGGCGGCTTCGCTCTGCGGGCCAATTCACTCGGCCACCTGGAGCAGATCGAAAGCTACGCCCCTGGCCATCAGGTCAGGTTTGGAAGCCTAAACTACACGGATGACATCCACGGGGACTTGATCTTCGACGGATTCGAGCCACAGCCAAGCGCGCCGCACTGTCTCGATGGGCATGATATAGCTCTGCCGCCGAACAGCGCCTTGGAGGCCGCATATGCATCGGTTTCGACCATTGATTCGGAGCATACTGCGCCGATCGAGGATCAGTGGTTAGACGCTGCCTCAGGGGCTGCGATCTCAGAGGCGATCGAGCTGAACTCCAGCCCCGCACTCCGCACGGCCCATGACTCCAAGGATCCGGACTCCTCCCCGGACCCCGAACCCCCCGCGCCCCTGCCAATCAAATCCGATTGGGCGCCGATAATGGAGTTCACCGCCGCAGACATCTTTCAGCATTCGCCTTTTGGCGACATCCTGGACTCTCTTAAGTCTCTCTCTTTATCAGGAGAGCCCTGGCCGGACTACGGTCAGCGAGGGTGGGATACGGACGATAAGGAAATTCAAAGCCCACCCACCACCCACTTTGTAGCCACTGTCGATGATCTAACCGACATGCTTGACTTCAGCTCCAAAGACATCGACGGCATGGACGATGATGTAGGAGACGAACAGGAACCAGCACCTGTAGGGCGCTGGAAGGCCACCTCGTCATATGACATATATATGGTGGATACTCCAAAAGATGGAGATGGCGATGGAACAGTGGGGGATGACACCCCCAAGAAACAGCCGAAGCGCCGGCGTTAGCGGCGCCGCTCTAAATCCCGCCAAAGCAAAAACGGTGATTCCGGGACGGGAGATAATACTACCCCGGATAACGGCGAAGAACACCCACCTCAGCAAGATTCGGCACAGGAAGATGGAGAAGCCAGCCCTCATGAGAGAGCGGCAGACCGAGAGGTCGAGGATGATAACTATACGCCTCCCTCCGAAGACGAGGCAAGCCTCGATGACGACGAATTCGTCATACCATCAGACCCTGCCGAACAAGAGCGTTTTAAACATAGGCTTTTAGCCACGGCAAGCAGCCTCAAGAAAAAGCAGCAACGGCTTAAAGCTGCCCAAGATTTGCTAGCTGACAGATGGACTGAAGTCCTTACGGCCGAAGAGTATGAACTCGAATGCCCCTCCAAGAGTTACCCGAAGCGCAGGCCGCTACCCCGATCAGAGGAGGAAGCACCTACATCACCAGCGCATGACATGGCAGACCGGCCACCTCGCGGCCGCGACAGAGAGGCCCCTCGACCCTCCACCCAAGACATGCCCCGACGCCGCTCAACTAAGGCACGGGAAAATGCGCCCGACCTGCGAGACATACTGGAGGATAAGGCAAGACAAACAAGATCGACCTACGGATCGCGCAGGCACCCTACGACATGTGACAATGATCTTCACTCCAGATACAACAAATCCGGCCGGGCCGAACACAACAGACATAGCGCTTCCGAGCTACATCGTGATATAGCCCAGTACAGAGGCGCCGCACACCCGCTATGCTTCACGAATGAAGTAATGGATCATAAAATCCCAGAGGGTTTCAAACCCGTAAACATCGAATCATATGATGGCACAACAGACCCGGCGTTATGGATCGAGGATTATCTCCTTCACATCCACATGGCACGCGGCGATGATCTACACGCCATCAAATACCTCCCGCTCAAACTTAAAGGACCGGCCCGACATTGGCTTAACAGCTTGCCAGCAGACTCAATCGGTTCTTGGGAGGACCTGGAAGCCGCATTCCTCGACAACTTCCAGGACACTTACGTGCGACCGCTGGATGCCGACGACTTAAGCCACATAATTCAGCAGCCAGAGGAATCAGCCAGACAATTCTGGACACGGTTCCTAACAAAGAAAAACCAAATAGTCGACTGTCCGGACGCAGAGGCCCTAGCAGCCTTCAAGCATAACATCCGCGACGAGTGGCTTGCCCGGCACCTGGGACAGGAAAAGCCGAAATCCATGGCAGCCCTCACGACACTCATGACCCGCTTTTGCGCGGGAGAAGACAGCTGGCTAGCTCGCAGTAACAACTTATCAAAGAACCCTGGTAATTCGGATGCCAAGGACAAAAATGGCAGGACACGTCGGAATAAGCAAAAACGCCGCGTTAACAGCGACAGCAATGAAGACACGGCAGTCAATGCCAGATTCAAAGGCTATAAATCCGGTCAGCGGAAAAAGCCATTCAAAAAGTATACTCAGGGCCCGTCCAGTTTGGACCAAATACTCAATCGCTTGTGCCAGATACATGGCACCCCCGAAAGGCCAGCCAATCACACTAACAGGGATTGTTGGGTGTTCAAGCAGGCAGGCAAGTTAAGGGCCGAAAACAGAGACAAGGGGCTGCACATCGACGACAAGGAGCCCAAGCCACCAAACAACAATGGACAGAAGGGCTTTCCCCCACAAGTGCGGACGGTGAACATGATATACGCAACCCACATTCCCAAGCGGGAGCGGAAGCATGCGCTACGGGACGTATACGCGATAGAGCCAGTCGCCCCAAAGTTCAACCCATGGTCCTCCTGCCCGATCACTTTTGATCGAAGGGACCATCCCACTAGCATCCGTCATGGTGGCTTCGCTGCATTGGTTCTCGACCCAATCATCGACGGATTTCATCTCACAAGAGTCCTCATGGATGGCGGCAGTAGCCTGAACCTGCTTTATCAGGATACAGTGCGGAAAATGGGCATAGATCCCTCAAGGATTAAGCCCACAAGAACGACCTTTAAAGGCGTTATACCAGGTGTAGAAGCCAACTGTACAGGCTCAGTAACACTTGACGTGGTCTTCGGATCCCCGGACAATTTCCGAAGCGAAGAGTTAATCTTTGATACAGTCCCGTTTCGCAGTGGCTATCACGCCCTGCTCGGACGAACCGCATTTGCAAAGTTCAATGCGGTGCCGCACTACGCATATCTCAAGCTCAAGATGCCAGGCCCTCGAGGAGTAATTACGGTCAACGGAAACACCGAACGCTCCCTCCGTATGGAGGAGCATACGGCGGCTCTCGCAGCGGAGGTACGAAGTAGCCTTCTTAGGCAATTCTCCAGTCCGGCCATTAAAAAGACAGACACTGCCAAGCGCGCCCGGAGTAACCCACAGCAGGACCGCCTGGCACACTCTGAGCAAGCATAGCAATGCGGCCCCAACCCCAGCTATCGCGACATAGCAAAACCAGTACCTCGCGTACATAACTACGCCCTTGAAATACCATGGGCACAGGGGAAGGGGCACAATAACGGCACGCCCAGAATACGGCTTAAAACATACTAGGGGCTGCCGGATTCTCTTTTTAATTTTTTCTTACCTTCAGGACTCCATACTTCGGACGACCTGTTCGGTAATTCGACTGCCACACAAACGATGCAAGATCCAGGGAGGCAGACAAGCCATGCCGCACTATGGAACTCCCAGGTGGTCTCTGTTACGAGCGGTATACCTGTTCTAAATACAATTCCGCGGCCTGCCCCCGGTCAGGACATACTAAATAGTCCAATATCTTTTGCTTACCGCACTATTTGTATCGTTCGGCTTTGATAAATAGCCTTTATATAAACAATGCATAGCTTTTGTCTATTTTCTGCATTACTCTCTTTTATATATGTTCATTAATGACATGTTGCACCTGTACACTGTGGTACGGCAAGTACGCCAGGGGCTTCAGTACCCTTTAATATGGTGTGAGAAGTCCGTACACTTTCACAAGTGCGGCACCCCGAACTTATAGCACTATATGCATCGACTCCGAATCATGATTTGGGTCAATAGTTGGGTTTGCCCGGCTCCTATGTTTTGGTGCCTTACGTTCCGCTATATCGGCTAAGGTAGCACTAGGAGAACCACTGCGATTGTGCCCCGGTTGAGCTGGGTTAAGCACCTCAGTGGAGAAAGCTAAAACTGACTGTCATGATGAGGCGAGAGACCGGTCGCTGTTCGAGAGGTTTTTTCGAGTCCCTAAATACTTATGCCGCTTCGAGCGAGGAGCCGGATTTGTCCGGCCAAGGCGTGGATAGCGCCCCGAACTCGGTCTTCCGAACTAGGGGCTTCGCCGAAATTTAAAATTATAAAGTTCTATGGCTAAGTGAGAGTGTTCAAGCATTATAGTCCGATTGCCTGGTTCGTTGTGCTGAGCGCCTCCCTCGAAGGACCCAACTATGGGAAAAAGAGCGCTCAGGTTTATCCCGAACACCCCAGCACTAGTGGCATGGGGGCAGAAGCCGACGACTGGCCATCTCTCAATTTTTTGATAAACGGCCACACAGAAAATAATATTTTAAATTCAACAAGCATTGCTTAAGCGCCTATGAACAAGTTTTCAGCGCACAGGATAAAAACGAGCGAGTTTATTCAAAAATTACATCCTTGGTACATTCATCCGCCACAAGGCGGGCACCCGCAAGAACATCCTTGTAATAGTTCTCGGGCTTGCGATGCTCCTTCCCCGGCGGCGGCCCCTCCTTCACAAGCTTCTCACCGTCCAGCTTACCCCAGTGCACCTTTGCACGGGCAAGGGCCCGACGGGCACCTTCGATGCAGACGGAGCGCTTGATGACCTCGAGCCTTGGACAGGCCTCCACCAGCCGCCGCACCAGCCCGAAGTAGCTCCCAGGCAAGGCCTCTCCGGGCCATAGCCGAACCATGAAGCCCTTCATGGCCTGTTCGGCCGCCTTGTGGAGCTCGACCAGCTGTTTCAGCTGGTCGCTCAAGGGCACAGGGTGTCCGGCCTCAGCATACTGAGACCAGAACACCTTCTCCATCGAGATGCCCTCTTTAGCTCGGTAGAATGCGGCGGCGTCGGATACGCTGCGGGGAAGATCTGCGAATGCCCCTGGAGAACTCTAGATTCGGGTAAGTAACAAGTAGTTTACTTTTATATTTCTCCTTTGCATAAAGAATGCCTTACCCGCTGCTATCTTCTTAATCTCCTCCAACTCTTGGAGGGCCTCTTGGGCTTCGGCCTTGGCAGACTTGGTAGTCTCAAGGGCCGCCGCGAGCTCGGACGCTTGGGTCTTTGACTCAAGCTCCAAACTCTCATGTTTTTTCATGAGAGCCTGAAGCTCTTGCTGCACCTCGCCGACCTGAGCCCCAAGTTTCTCTCGCTCGGTGCGCTCCGTGGCCGTTTTCTTTTCGGCCTTGGACAGCGCCTGCTTGAGGGTCGCCACCTCAGTCGTGGCCCCTATAATAAGCAGTGCAATCCTGTTATTTTTTGCAATCGCGCCTCTCTATAGGCACTTTTTCTGTAAGGTATTTCCTACCTTCTTTTTCCTCGAGCTGCCGCTTGGCAAGGCCGAGCTCTTGCTCGGTCCACTTGAGGTCTTGTTTCAGGACACCCACCTCCGCAGTCAGTGCGACGGTGGATAGCAGCGAAGCCTGCACACACATATTGACTCTTTATTGTTAGACTCCTGCGAAATTTACTAGATCCTCTATTCGGCTTTTCTTTCCGAACGCCAAACAGAGCATCAGGGGCTACTGTCTATGCGGTTATATTTTTACATATTTTTACTTACCTCGAAGCCCGTTAGGAGGCTAGCGCAAGCTTCACTCAGTCTGCTCTTGGCGGACTGAACCTTCTGGATCACCGTACGCATAATAGTACGGTGCTCCTCGTCGATGGAGGCGCCGTCAAGCACCTCGAGTAGATTTTTCGGCACCTCCGGTTGGACGGAGGCCGCCGGCTCAGAAGGCTTGCTCCTCTTGGAAGGAGTTCGCCTACCGCGGTCCGGAACTGTTGAAGATTCCGGCGCGGTGTCCGGCACAAAGCCGGACTTGGAGCCCTGGGGGGTCTTGTCCCCTTTACTCCTGGGGTCCGGGAGGTCGCCCTGCGGCTCCTCCAGGACCACCTCCTCCTGCCCCGGAGCTTGTTGCGACGCCACTTCGGCGTCGTCCGTAGTGCGGGGGGAGACAGCGGGCGGAACTGAGTTCACGTCCGATGAATCGAGGGAGCCGCTCGACGACTCGTTGAGTTCGGTCCGGGGTGGGCTGCATAATTATGTTCGACATTAGGGAAAGCCGTGCAACAAAGGAACATCATGAGTTATTCTGATATCCGAACTTACGATTTCGCCGGACGCTTGGCCCTGTTTGGCCACTCCTCTTTGCCCTCTTCGGCATTGGGGGTGTAGTCCGGCGGAGGGGTCTTCCTTTTCCTAGACCCCTCGGCCTCCCTCGTTGGGGCGGCCTTCCTCTTCTCTCCTCCTCCCGCTGGGGGGGGAGAGGTTTCTTCTTCCTCCTCCTCGTCTTCACGGGGGGAGTGCGTCTCGGACTCGTTGGACGACGAGTCCGACACCACCATATGCCGGGAACTCTTTCGAGTCCCCATGGCCTTCTTCTTCTTGGCCTTCTTCTCCGGCACCACATAAGGTGCCGGAACCAGCAGCTTCGCTAGTAGAGCGGGGGCTGGGTCTTCGGGCAAGGGAGCCGGACAGTTAATCGATCCGGACTTCGCCCGCCAAGCCTGTCAAAGGTAAGGGAGCTTAGATCCCGCATAGAGTCAAACTATGAAAAAAACTTAACATCCTGTAAAAGGTGAAAATAGCTTACCTAGCTAGCGTGACGCTGTGAGCTGTATCCACGGTCCTCGGAAGCGGATGTGGGAGCCTCGGCGCCTTTGGTTAGCACCTTCCAGACATCTTCATACATCGTGTCGAAGAGCCTGTTAAGGGTTTGGTGCTGCGCTGGTTTGAACTCCCATAGATTAAAGCCCCGTTGTTGACATGGGAGGATCCGGCGGACGAGCATAACCTGGACTACATTGACGAGCTTGATCGGCTTGCTCACCAGGGACTGGATGCATGTCTGCAGTCCGATCACCTCTTTTTCGTCGCCCCACGACAGGCCCGTCTCTTTCCAGGACATAAGCCACGTGGGGGGGGGGGTCCGGATTGGAACTCGGGGGTTGCGATCCATTTCGGATTGCGCGGCTTGGTGATGTAAAACCACCACGATTGCCACCCCTTCAGGGTCTCCACGAAGGAGCCCTCGAGCCATAGGACGTTGGCCATCTTGCCCGCCATGGCGCCTCCGCATTCCGCCTGGCTGCCGCGCACCACCTTGGGCTTGACGTTGAAGGTCTTGAGCCAGAGGCTGAAATGGGGGCGGATGCGGAGGAAGGCCTCGCACACGATGATAAACGCCGAGATGTTGAGGACGAAGTTCGGGGCCAGATCGTGGAAATGCAGGCCATAGTAAAACATGAGCCCCCGGACAAATGGGTGGAGTGGAAAACCCAGTCCGCGGAGGAAGTGGGGAAGGAATACTACCCTCTCATGGGGCCTTGGGGTGGGGAGAAGCTGCCCCTCCTCGGGAAGCCGGTGCGCGATGTCTTTGGACAAGTATCCGGCCTTCCTTAGCTTTTTGACATGGCCCTCCGTGACGGAGGAGACCATCCACTTGCCTCCCGCTCCGGACATTGCTGGAGAAGGTTGAGGTGGGAAGTGCGGGCTTGGGCGCTGGAGCTCGAGTGCGCAGGAGATGGATAGGCAAAAGAGGAAGAAGGCGTAGGTAAAAGGGTGGATCCTTATCCCCTTATATGGGCGGATGCGATTGTGCGTCCCCACCAGCCTAGTAACACTCGCTTGCCTCCCAAGCGCCGTGATAAATGGTGCGGTTGGGTTACCCACGTTCGTATTGATGAGAATCCCATAAAGGGGGTACACGATCTCTGCTTTGACAAGACGTGCCAAGGAAACCGCCTCGCAAAACATGCTGAGGTGGAAAAGTAAAAACGATTTGAGTAAAGGACTTGGCCGTAGTGTGATGACGCACTGCGGAATACGTCGGCAAATTTGATTTGTGTCAATATTATTCTCTCTATGGCAATATGTGGAAACTTATTTTGCAGAGCCGGACACTACTCTTGGTGTTTACAATCTTCTACGAAGGACTTGGAGGAGGAACCCGCCTTGCAATGCCGAAGACAATTTGCGTGCCGGACTCGTCGTCATTGAAGCCTGGTTCAGGGGCTACCGAGGGAGTCCTGGATTAGGGGGTGTTCGGGTAGCCGGACTATACCTTCAGCCGGACTCCTGGACTATGAATATACAAGATTGAAGACTTCGTCCCGTGTCCGGATGGGACTTTCCTTGGCGTGGAAGGCAAGCTTGGCGATGCGGATATTCAAGATCTCCTACCATTGTAACCGACTTTATGTAACCCTAACCCTATCCGGTGTCTATATAAACCGGAGGGTTGTAGTCTGTAGGAAATCAACTCCATACACAACAATCATACCATAGGCTAGCTTCTAGTGTTTAGCCTCCTTGATCTCGTGGTAGATCTACTCTTGTACTACCCATATCATCAATATTAATCAAGCAGGAGTAGGGTATTACCTCCATCGAGAGGGCCCGAACCTGGGTAAAAAACATCTTGTCCCTTGTCTCCTGTTACCATCCGGCCTTGACGCATAGTTCGGGACCCCCTACCCGAGATCCGCCGGTTTTGACACCGACAGGTTTTTTTAAAAAAACCGGCAGCTCGGTACCTCCGGCGAGGGCTCCGGCGAGGCGAGGGTGGCGGCGGCAGCGGGCGGCGGCTCGCGGGGTGGCGGGGCTTGGCGGTGACG
>NC_057794.1:333651245-333668768 GCF_018294505.1 Triticum aestivum
GACGGCGGCGCGGGCGGCGGTGGCTGCGGGCGGTGGTGGTGTGGGGGTTTGGGGCGGCGGGGGTGGCGGTATATAAAGGGGCGAGGGCGGCGTCTTGGAGGAGGGGGCAAGGCACGGTGGCGGAGAGGAGTCTGGCTCGGACTCCAAGTCTGAGTCGGCGGCGGCGGCGGGCGGCGACGGGCGGCGGCCTGGCTCGGCTGGGCCTTAGGCCCAGTCGGGCACGGGAACTTTTTTTTAAATAATTCCGCTGACGGAAATAAAATCCTAGAAAAATAAATAAAAATCTAAAAAATGCCAAAATAAATTTTCACCGCCGAAATAAAATATTTAGAACGAGATGAACATTTTCTTGGCCCTAAAATGCAATTTTGAAAAACATGCAATTTTTCTAATGCAAACAAAATTGCAATAAATCCAAATAAAACAAATATTTGATTTTAATATTTTTCCTCCAATATTTCAATTATCTTGGAGAAGTCATATTATCTCCTCTCATATATTTTACTATGGAATATTTTCGGAGAGAAAAATAATTAAAACCAAAATCCTCGTTTCAAAATTTGATAAAAATCAAATTTGAAAACCGGGAAAATCCCCAACTCTCTCGGAGGGTCCTTGAGTTGCTTAGGATTTCGAGGATCGCGAGACGAAATGCAAATAAAATATGATATGCAAGAATGATCTATGTATAACATTCCAAATTGAAAATTTGGGATGTTACAAACCTACCCCCCTTAAGATGAATCTCGCCCTCGAGATTCGGGTTGGCTAGAGAATAGGTGCGGGTGGTCTTTGCGAAGATTATCCTCTCGTTCATAGGTAGCTTCATCCTCGGTATGGTGGCTCCACTGAACTTTGCAAAACTTGATAACCTTATTGCGAGTGACTCAACTGGCAAACTCTTGAATCTTAACTGGCTTCTCCTCGTAGGTCAAATCACTGTCCAACTAAATCGCCTCCAAGGGTACTGTATCCCTTAATGGTATATCGGCCATCTCAACATGACACTTCTTCAGCTGTGAAATGTGGAACACATCATGAACTCCTGACAATCCCTCGGGTAATTCCAACTTGTAGGCAACTTCTCCCATCCGTTCCAAAACACGATACGGTCCTACAAATCTCGGAGCTAACTTTCCTTTAACTCCAAAACATTTCACTCCTCGCAAGGGCGATACTCACAGATATTCTCTATCTCCAATTTCGTAAGTTACCTCCTTGCGTTTTGAGTCTGCATAACTCTTCTGCCTGGACTGAGGAATCTTCAGTCTATCGCGAATCAATTTAACCTTTTCCTCAGACTCCCTAATCAAGTCTGGTCCAAACAATTGTCGGTCTCCTACCTCATCCCACATCAATGGTGTTCTGCACCTTCGTCCATACAGGGCTTCAAACGGTGCCATCTTCAAACTGGCTTGGTAGCTATTGTTGTATGAGAACTCCGCATAAGGCAAATTGTCATCCCAACTAGATCCATAATCTAGCGCACAGGCTCTCAACATGTCCTCCAGAATTTGGTTGACTCTCTCGGTCTGCCCATCTGTCTGCGGGTGAAATGCTGTACTAAACTCCAATCTCATTCCCAAAGTCTGGTGTAACTGATGCCAAAACTTGTAAGTAAACTGTGTTCCTCTATCTGATACGATGGTCCTAGGAACTCCATGCAAACATACGATCCACGACATTTATATCTTGGCCAACTTTGCACTGGTATAAGTGGTTTTCACTGGGATGAAGTGAGCCACTTTGGTCAAGCGGTTAACTACTACACATATGGAACCATATCCGGCTTTGGTCCTGGGTAATCCGGTGATAAAGTCCATGCCCAGTGTATCCCACTTCCATTCGGGTATCGTCATAGGTTGTAACAGTCCTGCTGGCTTCTAATGTTCTGCATTCACTCTCTGGCATACATCACATACGGCTACGTACTCAGAAATATCCTTCTTCATACCAGTCCACCAGAAACATTCCTTCAAATCCAGATACATCTTGGTGTTTCCGGGGTGTATCTGTCGGCGTTCTGGGAACGGGGGTCCCCAGACTTGCCTGCCTGTGGCCTGCGGCGTGGCTCAAAGGGGGGCCCAGCACGGCCCATCCTCATCAACACAGACCCAAGACCCTCGCGAGGGGCCAAGCCTCACGGGGCGAATGACACGGAGCTTCCTCAGGCACGGCCTCATCAGGCTGGCTCGCGAGGAGGCGGAGAGATCAAGGCGGGGTACCTCACGAGGTGCCCGTGACGCAAGCCATGATGACCAAAGGCGCCAGGCGGGCGCCAGCCGCGCAGTGTCCTCCTTTCCTCTTTGGTGCAAAGGGAGCAAGCGCAGGCGAGAGCATCAAGCAAAGGCACCCATTTCAGTGCAACGAGACCAAGACCAGTCCAACGGTAGGGAGGAAGTCATTGTGGAGCCCAAGCCAGCCTCACCACCAGAGCCTTTGGCAGGCGAGGACCAACTTTAGTCAGGATAAGTGTACCAGATGTTCCCCTTCAAAATGGCCAATTGTTGGCGCCCTTCCCGCTCAATATTTGGGAAGAGGCCTAGGGCCTTTGCCTATAAATAGAACTAGCCACCCCCAGGGTAGAGGGGCAATGAAGAAGGGAGAATCTAGAAGCCAAGAGAGAAACTAGCTAGGATCGGATCGAGTAGCATCACACAGAGAGAGAGAGAGAGAGAGAGAGAGAAGGGCGACTGAACTCCTCCTAGCAGTTCATCCCCCCAGCCAAGAACAGACCCTCGCGAGGCTGTTCTTCCTTGTATTGCTCATCATCATCAGCCCAAGAGGCAATCCACCACACCACACACTGGAGTAGGGTATTACACCACAACGGTGGCCGGAACTAGTATAAACCCTGTGTCTCTTGTGCTGTTCTTTCCATAGCTTAGATCTTAGCGAGGCAGAGGGGTGTAGGTAGGTAGAAGGCGAAATCTCCGCGCGCACCCCAGTGTTCAAACCTCAAGGGTCTGCCGGAACCCGAAATCTGACATTTGGCGCGCCAGGTAGGGGTGCGCCGGAATTCGTCTTCCACCACCCCGTTCTCCTCCGACCATCGCATCCATGTGTGACGCTCGTTGGGCCCGCGCCGAGCGCCGGGCCGCTCTTACTTCCCGTGTCGCCCAGACGGCTCCTGTCAGCGGGCGTCCTCGCCGCTCCCCGTCACCTGCCGTCAACGCCGCCACCGGCCCGGTGGGGAACGAGCAGCAAGCGTCGTCTCAGCATCCGTCCGTGCGGCAAGACGGCCGCACCGCTACTCCCTCGCTCACCCCAGCTGGTTCTTCGTCCCGCGCGCTCCGCGCACCCATGGAGGCTCGAGCTGCGCTCATCGCGGCAAACGAGCTCCTGCGCTACTGTCCCGTCAGTGATGTCTACGAAGAATGGCTCGACCGCGTCGCCGAGCTCGTCCGCGCCACAGGGGGCTCTCCTGCGCCGTCCGTTCCGCTGCACCGCACCCCGCCCCGCGCGGGCGATGAAGCTCCAGGGGTGCCCCAGCCGCCTCCTCCTCAAGAAGGTGCCATGACTCCAAGGCGCGTGGCCCCTGGGCAGAACCCGCTCCGTCAGGTGCCAGTGCGGCAAGAGCAGAGCTGCCAAGAAGTCCCTCGCCCGCAAGAAGCTGCCCGGGCGCTCCCTGCTCCAACACGTCGCGACCATGCTCCTGCTCTCGCACGTCAAGACCCCGCGCTGCTCCCAGCTGTAGCGCATGGGGACATGCAAGACCAAGCTCTCCGCCACCCAAGGCTTCCCGTGGCCACAGCAGGCTGCCGTGCCTTCACCACCGAGCTACGCAGCGTCGCATGGCCTGACAAGTTCAAGCCAGACCTGCCTCCTCGTTACGACGGCACGGCCGACCCTACGGAGTTCCTCCAGCTCTATGAGCTAGGCGTCGAAGCTGCCAACGGAGACGAGAAGGTCATGGCAAACTGGTTTCCCATGGCGCTCAAGGACGGGGTGCGCACCTGGCTGCTGAACCTGGCTCCAGGAACGATCTCCTCCTGGGACGAGATGCGCACCCGCTTCATCGCCAACTTCCAAGGTACTCGCGACCGGCCACCCGCCGTGAGCGACATGCGCCGCTTCAAGCAACAACCCGGAGAGACCCTGCAGAAGTACATCCAGCGCTTCAACAACGCACGCCTCAAGATTCCCAAGGTGACCGAGGAGGCCATCATCTCAGCCTTCTCCGACGGGATGCGCGATGTCAAGATGAAGGAGGAGCTGGCGATGCATGAAGACCTGTGCACTTCCTTGGAGTTGTTCAACTTGTCAACCAAGTGCGCCAGGGCTAAGGAAGGGCGTCTCTCCCTCCTTGAGCTGCCTGCCACAGACCCAGAAGAGAAGAAGCCCAAGGCCAGGGATGTGAAGCGCAAGGGGGCTGCCGTGCTCGCGGCAGAACCAGACACCAAGCGGGGCAGAGATCAGCCCGAATCTTCCAAGGGCACTCGGTACTGTGTGTACCACAACCTCCACACCCACAACACCAACGAATGTCAAGAGCTCCGAGCTGTGCGAGAAGGAAGGATTGGCCGTCGCCCCGACCGCGGTGACCGGGGCTATGGTCGAGGAGGAGGAAGGAACGCAGGACACTGGGAAGACCGCTGCCTGCGCCAAGGATGGCGCGATCGACCTCGCGAGGATCGCTGGCAAGACCCGCCTCGCGAGGGAGACTGGAGGGATCAGCCTCGCGAGGATCGCCCACAAGGCAACACAGGCCTCCCTCCGCTGCCGCCGCAGCCAAGGAGAAACGAGGACCGCCATCAGGACGAGGGGGCTGGGGGCTTTCAGGAGCCGCGCGCGATCGCCTGCATCCTGGGCGGGGCTCAAGCCCCAGCCTCTCTACGCATCTTCAAGCAGTTCGCCCGCGAAGTGAATGCAGTCCTCCCCAAGCTCGAAGCCACGCGCCCTCTCAGGTGGTCGGCGTGCGCCATCACGTTTAGCTCAGCGGATCAGCTCAAGTGTGCGGCCACAGCCGGAGTCCTCCCAATGCTTTGTTCCCCAATCATCAGCAACATGGTGGTCACTAGGACCCTCATCGATGGCGGGGCAGGGCTCAACGTCCTGTCCGTGGAAACATTCAACAATCTCCAAGTGCCCTACAACCAGCTTCAGCCGACCAAGCCTTTCTCCGGAGTCACCGACGGATCCACGGTCCTGATTGGGCAGGTCCGCCTCCCTGTCACCTTCGGGGCATGCAACAACTACCGCACCGAGCTCATCGACTTCGACGTCGCTCACATTCGCCTGCCGTACAACGTCATCCTTGGGTACCCAGCGCTGGCCAAGTTCATGGCCGTAACTCACCACGACTACAACGTCCTCAAGATGCCAGGAAGTGGCGGAGTCATCACGGTGCCCTATGAAGAGAAGGACGCGGTGTGTTCCCTGGAACGAGCCTTTCAGGCCGCATCACTAGAAGACCCGGATCGCGGAAGCAGGAGGCTTCCCGAGACCGCCCCCAAGAAGAAGAAGACATCGTCCGGCCCGGCCCCTCAGGAGGCAGGCCCCTCGGGGCCTGCGCCTGCCCGGGGGGAACCTCCTTCCATCGCATAGGAAAGCGCGCCCGGCGCCCTCCTCAGGCAGGGCTCGGGGGCTCTCCCCTGGAGGGCCACCGACCTGGCTAAGGTCACGAGGGAGGCGCTTGGGCACCACATGGAGGCGTGTTTCGAAGCACGTTTCCCTTAATAAGGAGTAAGGCAAGGAGGGCCAGACCCTCAGGAGTTCGTCAGCAAGGCCATTCAGGAGCTACAGGAGTCAAGAGCCATGAAAGGCGGCCGCCGTCTACCAGCTGTGGCTCCTCATTCAGGCAAGGATGGTGGGCTGCGCGTCCGCATCGACATACTAGGGCTCAATCGAGTCGCCTCTCTGGAGCGACTCTGGCCCTCGCGAGTGGGGCGATGTGAAGGTCCACCCCACAGCTACGTTTGCATGCCTTACGGCTTGCCGAACGCGGCTGCCACGTACCAGTGCCTCATGAGGGGCATCATGGAGGCTCAAGAGGCCAGGCGTTCCGCAGCCCTGGTGGAGATAGAGATGGTCCGCGAGGACCCACTAGTGCCTCCGGAGTCTCCCGAGGCTCCTGGGCCTGGGGGCTCGTGAGGATCGGCTTCCGCAGCCCATCGAGTCTGCTACGCCAACACTCCTTCGTCCTCAACATCATCAGGTGACATCTTTCAAGTTTCATTTCCAGTTGGGAGCGCCCCCCAGGGCTGCATTATTCCCAGGTTGCGTGGGTCCGTCCGTGCGGCATGTACCCCTTTTATTTCATGTTGTTAGCTTACCTTGTTGGGGGCTCCCCTCAGGCTGCATCATCCCCCAAGTCGCTCGGGCCAGACCCAGCGGCATGTATCCCCTTTGCGTTTATTTCCGGCTATGCGTTCGACCCACCATGCTTGATTATTTGATGCCTGTCCACGGCACCTCTTCTTCTCCATGCCGACCACTTGCACGTTAAAGGGGGGGTACCTGAGCATCGCAGCTCAGGGCTCTTACTGGCTCTCCAGCCCTCACCATCTGGCCTTGTCCACGGCATCACAACCTGGCATACCAGCGACGGCTGAGACCAGCTCGAGGGCCGGGACCCGAGGACGTAGAGTGCCGGCATCTAACCAAATTTGCAGGGACAAATCACAAGATAAGACCCAGTGCCAGGCGCAACCCGCCTAGAGGTAGGGCCCCGTGAGTCCCGCGCTGGCTCACGGCTACCCAGATACACCTCGCCAGGCCCTACCGTGCCAGCCACGTGTCAGGGCGGGGCTGTACACGCCCCGGGGGCTCCTCCCGGAGGGGAGCCCCCTCCCACGTACTAGTGGAAGCACCATGCTCCGCGCTGGCTGACGACACTACCGAGGAGCGGCTATGCCCGTACACATACGGAAGCGCTATGCTCCGCGCTGGTGATAAACAACTGAGGGCGGCCCCCGGGCCCCATCAACCTCAGGGAGCCCAGAGCTCAGTGTCTAGCCTCATCATAACGCCTCCCCTCGGGAGTGCCGCGTGAGGGGGCTGGGCACGGGGGCTGCGCCTGGGTCACGCCCAGACGCACGCCACCCAGCCAGGCCCCCCCGGGCCTGGTTCGTCGCGCGTCTCTCCCCGAGCGGAGCCAACGTACGAAGGCCGTTTGAGCGTCAAGGGGGACTCCTGAGCATCGCGACTCAGGAGCCTAACTGGTCACATAGCCCCTCACTCCTTAGTTCCGAAAGGCTAACGGCGGTTGAGGTATGCGCGCGGCCGGGCTCTGCAGACGTAGAAAGGTAGATCCACCCACATCACACCTCCCTACTTGCTATTCGTGCGCCAAGGGGGACTCCTGAGCATCGCGACTCAGGAGCCTAACTTATCACGTAGCCCCTCACTCCTTGGTCCCGTCCTGGTTTCCGATCGGGGCTAACGACGGCTGAGGTATGCGTGGGGCCGGGCTCTGCCGGCGTAGAACATAAGCAAGTAGGAAGGAAAAGCGTAAATTTCAAAGAATTCAAAAGCAAATATTACAGTCCACACTGTTATCTCAATGCCAAACGCAAGTTTAAACGCCTCCCCGAGGAATGATACATGTGCAGGAATTAAAGGCAGGACAGGAGCCACAACGGAGTCACTTGTCGGCGGTGGAGCAGCGCGGAGTGGGTTCGCCTCATGGAGCAGCAGGGTCGGCAGCGCCTTGCTTTGGCTTGGTGCTGAAGGCCTGGAACTTCCCCAGCAGAGCCTCCACGTGACCCTTCATGGCCTCGGCAGCGGCAGCGGCACGCTCGCCGCTTACTGGCTCCAGCAGGCTATCGAGGTCGACGCCGGGATCGCGAAGGTAGATGTGGGTGAGGACCCGCGTCAGCGCTGCAGAAGACAGGACACGCGCCTCGGCCTCGGCCGTGGGGCCAAGGCCAAGGGCGACATCTTCAAGAGCGCGAACTAGGAAGGGAAGCAGCTTGGCGGGGCCGTCCTCGGCGCCAGCCAGCGGGCTCTCCAGGCCGCTGTCGTAAAGCATCCTCAGCGAGGAGCGAGCCTTCGCCTCCATCTCCGCGAAGGCCACGCGGTCCTCGGCAAGAACCTGGGCTTTGTCGTCCAGCTTGACCATCCTCGCCCCCAACTCCTGCTCCAGCGTGCCTAGGCGGTCACGACGCCTCCTGAGCTTGACCTCCCTCTCCTTGACGTCCGCCTCGCGAGCCTTCACGCCTTCTTCCTGCTCTTGGCGAAGGCGGGCCTCTTTCGCAAGATGGTCCCGCAGGCCTTGCAGCTCATCCTCCAGCGCCTTGCAGCGACCACGGACATCGACCACCTCCCCCAGGGCTGCATCACGAGCAGCCTTCGCCTCAAGGACGGCCTGCCTCTCCTCATCGCAAGCCGTCGAGGCCCAGACCAGCGCCGCCCGAATCGAAGCGTCGGAGCGAATCCATCCTGAAACCAGCTCCAAGCGCCCGGCCACCAAGCGAGGGTCGGCGCCAAGAAGATCTTGCCGCAGCCGGTCCAGCTCAGCAGCAGCATGATCCAGAACGGCAGGAGGAGTCGGAGAGACAACAGTCGGTGGAGTAGGAGGAGAAGGCGGCAGCGCGACCACAACATCCTGAGGCGGAGCCTGCTGCGCCCCAACAGCTGTAGTGGCGGCAGCAGGCAAAGGCACCTCGGGAGTCACTTGGGCCATGGGGGATGAGCTTGCCCCAGCCGGCTCAGCCAGGCCTCGCGAGGACGACCGGGCAGGAGAAGCCCGTATGTCACGGTCACCTTCCTTCGCGGGCAGAGGCGCTGCCACAGATGGAACCTCAGGAGCTCCCTTCGGCTTCTTTGCTGCGGGCGCCAACCTGTCCAAGAGATGTGGATGTCAAGCCTTAGCAGTAGAACAAGAAATAAAGACAAGAATCAAGCGCTTACGGGTCGTCGCCAGTGAGCTCAGGCAGCCTCCGGCCAAATTTGAAGCCTGAAAGCCGAAGGGTTAACCTTGGGAAGCTCGGGAGCGGAAGGCGTGTTTGTGGTCCGCCTCGGGGCCGGGGCAGACCCGCGGGAGATCAGCCCGGTCCTGTCCTTCTTCGGGATCGGGGGAAAGCTCCCGCCGCCCTGCTCGTCATCATCCTCGTCGTCATCGCTCGGAGAGAGGCGGAGAGCGCGGGACCTACGCCGGGGGAGGAGAGCCCTCGACTCTCCGTCAGTCGCCTCGGAGTCAGGCCCTTTTTCCCGCTCCCCTCCTTCCTCCTCTTCGCTGGAGTCGTCGGAGGACACGTCCACCGATTCCCTGGGAGTTTCCATGGGCACGGGCCCGTCCCATTGAAGACGGGCATGGACTCCACTACCTGCTCCCAGTCGTCGCGGAGAAACAAGGGCGTAGGAGCGCCCTCCAACCTCGCCACATCACCCCCGACCAGAGATTGGAGGACCGCAGCCAAATCTTCGTCGGCCAAGGCCACGGGGCTCGGATGGGGCCTCCACATCCGAAGTGAGTACTGCCGAAGCGGAGCCAGCTGGTGCTCCAGGAATTCCCTCAACAGCGACGCGCCGGTCAGCTTCGCCGCCGCCATGTTGGCCGGCCTCAGATCCGCGTCCATCTTCTCCAACACCAGCTTCGCGTGGGGGTCCGCGAGCTCCACTCGACCCCAATCGCTGGAGCTCGTGGGTTGCTCCGTGGGCAAGATCAACCGAGGGTGGATGCGCCCAGCATCTGCCAAGACCCACTTGCTCCTGAAGCCCTCAATCCTTTTCCCGGGGTTCGAAATGGCAATGGCGCCACCGTACGCGATGAAGCTCGCGCACGCAAGCAGGACCGCGAGAGGTCCGGAGGTAGAAGTAGTGGCGCAGCAAGGCCACTGAGGGCTGCACCCCTACATGAGCCTCGCAGTAATAGGCGAAGATTGCCAGGAGAAGGACGGAGTTGGGGTGGAGATGCAGAGCCTGTAGCTTATAATGGCGGAGGACAGAGAAGAAGAACTCGGAGAAGGGAGGCACCAGGCCAGTAGCAATGGCGCTTACAAAGAATGGATAGAAGGTGCTCCCTTGGCCCTCAGGGATGGCGGATCCGGCCTTGAACACCTTCGCCCCGTCGATGCCCTGCGCCGCTGCCATCCGGCGCAACCGGGCGAGGCTCACCTCCGACACGTTCGGCGAGTCCAGGGCAGACGAGTACCAAGCTCCGGCCGGGGACTGACGAGGCGCCATGGCTTCCTAGGTCACGCGGTCGGAGTAGATCTGGAAATTTTGGAGGAAGGAAGGAGAGGCGCAAGAAAGGGGATCTGAGCAGCAATCGGAGAAAGCAAAAAAAAGCAAAGCCTAGGCAGATGCCGCTCCCTTATCAACTCGCGCGGTTGCTGAGGCGCCCACGTCCAGTCAACCGCCACGCGGCACCCAAGGCCACAGGCTGTTAGGGCCCGCGGCGCTTCGCTCTTGCCCTTTCGCCTCCCTGCACGGCCAAGTTTGGGCGCGCCTTGGGTCCGGGGGCTACTGTCGGCGTTCTGGGAACGGGGGTCCCCAGACTTGCCTGCCTGCGGCCTGCGGCGTGGCTCAAAGGGGGGCCCAACACGGCCCATCTTCATCAACACAGACCCAAGACCCTCGCGAGGGGCCAAGCCTCGCGGGGCGGACGACACGGAGCTTCCTCAGGCACGGCCTCATCAGGATGGCTTGCGAGGAGGCAGAGAGATCAAGGCGGGGTACCTCACGAGGTGCCCGTGACGCAAGCCATGACGACCAAAGGCGCCAGGCGGGCGCCAGCCACGTAGTGTCCTCCTTTCCTCTTTGGTGCAAAGGGAGCAAGCGTAGGCGAGAGCATCAAGCAAAGGCACCCGTTTCGGTGCAACGAGACCAAGACCAGTCTAACGGCAGGGAGGAAGTCATTGTGGAGCCCAAGCCAGCGTCACCACCAGAGCCTTTGGCAGGCGAGGACCAACTTTAGTCAGGATAAGTGTACCAGATGTTCCCCTTCAAAATGGCCAATTGTTGGCGCCCTTCCCGCTCAATATTTGGGAAGAGGCCCAGGGCCTTTGCCTATAAATAGGACTAGCCACCCCTAGGGTAGAGGGGCAATGAAGAAGGGAGAATCTAGAAGCCAAGAGAGAAAATAGCTAGGATCGGATCGAGTAGCATCACACACACACAGAGAGAGAAGGGCGACTGAACTCCTCCTAGCAGTTCATCCCCCCAGCCAAGAACAGACCCTCGCGAGGCTGTTCTTCCTTGTATTGCTCATCATCATCAGCCCAAGAGGCAATCCACCACACCACACACTGGAGTTGGGTATTACACCACAATGGTGGCCCGAACCAGTATAAACCCTGTGTCTCTTGTGCTGTTCTTTCCATAGCTTAGATCTTAGTGAGGCGGAGGGGTGCAGGTAGGTAGAAGGCGAAATCTCCGCGCGCACCCCAGTGTTTGAACCTCAAGGGTCTGCCGGAACCCGAAATCCGATAGTATCGAGTAGGGTGAGTCATGAGCCTCTTGAAGTATTAACTTCCTGATATCTGGTTTATTGGGCACATAAACTCGGTCCTCAAACCATAAGGTATCGTGCTCATCCTCACGAAAACCTTTGGCCTTTCCTTTGCCCATCTTCTCTTTTATCTCGGCAATCTCCTTGTCATCCTTCAGAGCTTCCCGAATCTTGTCCAGCAACATCGGCTGGACCTCCATTGTTGCAACGAATCCTCTAGGAACTATCTCCAATCGTAGTTCGATGATGTCCTCTGCTAATTCCTTCGGCAATCCCTTACTTTCAAGGATATTAGCATAACTCTTTTGGCTCAAGGCGTCTGCTACGACATTGGCCTTTCCTGGTTGATAGTGTAGCTTCATGTCATAATCCTTTATAAGCTCCAACCATCTCCTCTGTCTAAGGTTTAGTTCCTTCTGGGTGAAAATGTACTTCAAACTCTTATGATCCGTGTACACATCACAACTGTTTCCTATGAGATAATGTCTCCAGGTCTTCAATGCATGCACTACGGCTGCTAACTCCAAATCATGCGTGGCATAATTCAACTCGTGAGGTTTTAGTTATCGTGAGGCATACGAAACAACTCTTCCGTCCTGCATAAGCACACATCCAAGTCCTAAGCGAGAGGCGTTGCAATACACTTGGAATTCCCTATGTATATCTTGCAGTGTTAGCACTGGTGCTGTAGTTAAACGTTTCTTCAACTCCTGGAAACTTGCCTCGCAATCGTCTGTCCATTTAAACTTAGTATCCTTCTTCAATAGTTCAGTCATTGGCTTCGCAATCTTGGAAAAGTTCTCAATGAATCTCTGATAGTACCCTGCGAGTCCACAGAAACTACGGATCTCGCTAACTGAAGTGGGTGCCAACCATTCAGTAACTGACTGAACCTTGCTGGGGTCTACTGCTATACCTTCTCCTGATATAACATGTCCAAGGAATCCAACTTCCTTCAACCAAAATTCGCATTTGCTGAACTTGGCATACAACTGGTGTTCCCTGAGTTTCTCGAGAACTAGGCGTAAATGCTCTTTGTGCTCCTCTTTATTCTTCAAGTACACCATAATATCATCAATAAACACCACAACAAACTTGTCCAAATATTCCATGAACACCTTATTCATCATGTTCATGAAATAGGCAGGGGCATTAGTCAGTCCAAATGACATGACCGTGTACTCGTATAATCCATACCGCGTTGTGAACGCTGTCTTGGGTATATCCTTCTCTCGAATCTTCAACTGATGGTATCCTAATCGCAGATCGATCTTCAAGAACACTTTAGCTCCTTGCAGCTGATTGAACAGATCATTGATCATCGACAGTGGGTACTTGTTCTTAATCGTTACTTCATTCAAGGCTCGATAATCAACAACCATCCTTAGGGATTTATCCTTCTTCTCAACCAAAAGCACAGGGGCTCCCCAAGGTGATGAACTTCTTCGAATGTATACTTTCTCCAATAACTCCTTGATCTGTTTCTTAATTTCCTCCAGATCATTCACGGGCATCCGATAGGGTCTCTTGGATATTGGCCTGGTACCTGGCAATAGCTCTATCAAAAACTCTATGTCTCTGTCCGGTGGCATGCCTGGTAACTCCTCTGGAAAAACATCCGGGTAATCCTTTACTACAAGTACTTCCTCCTGAACACCTCCTGTAAGGGCATTCACTTGGCTCCTCCTAGGCACATGCCTATATACATACTTAATCCTTTTTCCCTCCGGGGTGGTGAGATAAATCGACTTACTAGCACAGTCAATTCTTCCTCCATACTTTGACATCCAGTCCATACCTAATATCACATCCAATCCTTGTGACTCCAAGATAATTAGGTCGGACGGAAAAACATGGGTGCCAATGGTTAGGGGTATCTGGTCGCACCATCGGCTAGCCATGTACTCTGCTCCGAGTGAACTCACTAGGAGAGGGGTCCTAAGGGTTTGGGTTGGTAGTTTAAACTTATCCACGAATCCCCTTGATATGTATGAATGCGATGCACCAATATCGAAAAGAACAAGAGCGGTAAATGACTTAACCAAAAACTTACCTATTACCGCGTCCGGCTGCTCTTCAACCTCCTCCACGTTAACGTGGTTAACTTGTCCTTTGTTGAATGGATTAGGCTTCTTCCCAGCGCTCCCATTTCCGTTTCCATTCTTTCCCTCAGGGCACTCTATGGCGTAGTGTCCAGTCTTCCTGCACTTGAAGCAAGTAACGTGACTTAAGTCCCTTTTGGTGGGTGTGGATGGATTGGGGTGATTATGATTGTTTTTAGCTCTGTTCCCATTCCCATTCTTAGAACCATTGTGGTTATGCAATCCTCCTCCAGTGTGGTTGTGACCTCCATGGTTATGAACAAGTCCTCCCGAGTTTGGGGTTAGGCGAGGCTTCTGCTGAGCTCCTGAGTTATACTTCCCTTGTCCATACTTTCTCTTGCGGCTCTCAATCTGCTGTTGCTTCCCTTCAATCATAAGAGCCTTATCTACCAACTCCTGGTAGTTGTTGAAGGTTTCTACCATCAACTGCATGCTCATCTCATCATTCAGCCCTTCCATGAACTTCTCCTGTTTCGCGACATCTGTGGCTATATCATCAGGGGCATAGCGAGATAACTTGCTAAACTCATCCACGTACTGAGCTATAGTACGGTTCCCCTGACGTAGGTTGCGGAACTCCCGCTTCTTCATCTGCATAGCTCCAGTTGAGACATGGGCTGTGCGGAAAGCTTGCTGAAACTGGTCCCAAGTGACATTGGCTATAGGAAAGGTGGCTGTGTAATTCTCCCACCATGAGGCTGCATGTCCATCCAATTGGTGTGCGGCAAAGTGCACTCTTTCAGCATCTGTGCAACCTGCGGTGGTTAACTCCCTTCCAATACGGCGTAGCCAATCGTCCGCAACTATAGGCTCGGTGCTACTGGAGAACACCGGCGGCTGTAACCTTAGAAAACGGGCTAGGTTGTCCACTGGCGGCGGGTTGTTGTTGTTATTGTTGTTGTTGTTGTTGTTGTTGCCCTGGTTCTGAACTAGCAATTGCATCAAAGTATTCTGCTGCTGGATCAACTGGGTGAGCTCCGGTGGGAAAACAATACCGGGGTCACGTCTCGGAGGCATCTTATGGGTTTAGATGGAAGAGATCGGAATAGAAAAGGGGTCTAATGAGAAAACACTACCCATATGCACATGAGATAAACACAAACATTTCACTCAATCAATCAAGCAAGGGCATACAAGCGGTCTAGAACTATCGCAAAAGTGCTCAACTACTACTGATTACATGGGGGAATACTAATAACATATGGTGGTCATCTAGAAATTTTGATTGGTGGAAGACTCCATGATGTCTACTCCAGCTTCGTCTTCAAAGTCTTCCTCACTAGGATCTGAATCGGTGTCATCGATGATGATGCAGTTGTCCGGGCAAGTGGGGTCGTCGTCTTCTTCTACTGGTGTAGGGCCTCCCATGAATACTCCGATCTTCTTGATTAGGTCGTCATTCTTCTCCAATAGTGTCTTGATTTCCTCCTCATATCCATCGCGTGTAAACTTGAGTTCTTCCTCCAGTTCGATGATCCTAGTCTTTGCCTCCTTCAAGTCCATCATGTCCGTGAACATATGGTTCTCCTGGCGTCGAATGTGCTGGTTTAACTCCTGGATGAAAGCTGCAATGGATCTATCCTTCTTGGTGCTGATTACTTCCCATTGCTCGTCTCGGCGTCCACATGTCTGGTAGATAGTGTCCTTAAGTTCCCTGTTGTAGACTTCTCCAATGCGTCCCATGGTAATGTGGGCTGCCATGCTCTTGCCTAGGCTCCAGGTGGGTGCTTCAAAAGAAAATTCTATGGGTTTAGAAGTTGGCGAGAACGTCCTTCCTGGAACTTGTACTTGAATCATCTAGTGCTCCTCTTTAGGTAAAATGGCGCTGTACGTCCCGGTGAAGCTTGGTATTCCAATGTTCAAGTACCTAGTGACTTCCTTCAGGTGGTGTCCAAATGGCGTGTCTTCATCCGGTTGTGCAAACTTTTGCTTCATCTCCGCCATCCTAAAGAGTAGAAAATGGAGAGGAGTCAGAAATGAGTAGAGAAGTGTGGCCTATGGTTTAGCTTAGTGGTCGTGTCCTACACTCAGCGTGTGCTCTGATACCATCTTGTAGCGACCCGACCTCAGATGGCCAAGTCTCTGTGCTTCAGTGTCATCCCTGGATCAGTAATGCTGACACACACAGTACTCGAAGGATTTATAACAGAGTGGCAATCACACACTTATTACATCGAATGTCTCAAGAGAGAACTTATTACAATAATATGGCTTAAGGCCATCTAATGCGATAACAGCGGAAGGCTTGGAAGATAAAGTGAGTCCATCAACTCCAACGGCATAGCTGATCTGCACGACAACGACCTAACGAACCTTACTCCTCATCTAAAAAGTCTGCAACATAATACGTTGCAGCCCGAAAATGGGTCAGCACATGGAATATGCTGGCAAAGTAACACAGTAGATCAAGAACAGAATAATGCTATCACTACATGCATATTTGGCTGGTGGAAAGCTCTATGGTTATAGTTTTTGCGAAAAGCCAATTTTTCCCTACAGCAAAGGAATATACTTTATTTAACTACAAAGTTGGTTGAAAATATTGAGAAGGTTCCTCCAACTCAATCCCAATTAAAGTGGTTAACAAACCCAACAGTATTAATTAAGAGTGATGAGATACATGTGATAACCCAAGTACTAGATACTCAAGATTTGTCCATAACCAGGGACACGGCTAATCATGATTAGTTTATACACTCTGCAGAGGTTTGCGCACTTTTCCCCACAAGACTCGATCTCCTCCGTTGGATTTCTCGCACTACATGGTGTTTGAGAAACGGATGACCGAGACACAGTCTTTCAGAAACATTAACTCTCTACTCCGGACAGACCATACCAAACCTACATCCCACTACCTACTGATCTGCCTCTTCAAGAGCTTCACGTAACTTACTCAACTATGCTAGAGCCCATAATAGCTTGTGGCTGCACACGGAAGTTTCTAGCATGAATAATCTCAGTTCCCTTTGAGCCTGGGTGGCAGTCCATAGGAAGATCACACTGTTACTCCGGGATTTCCAAAAATACGGGCAACACTACGTACTCCAGGTGCCTCAATCCACCCAGATGTGTATTTAAGTTGCCACCTTAAGTTGAACCATTAATTATCAATCTCACATCTGTCATGGATTTCACTCACCCAAACCACGTCTATGAGCATAGCATAGCAATATAAGCAACGGGTAGAAGTAACTCCCAAGGGTTTGAATGTAACAGGGTAATAGGTTCTACCTCAACAACTACTTCCCAACCCACAAGTTAATGACATCCTAGTCATGCAATGTTTGAGGATTGTTACTAATGCATAAAAAAACTGGGTGATAAAGGGATATGATTAAAGTGTTACTTGCCTTGCTGACGATCTGCAAAACCTAGGGACTCGTAGTAGCACGCTTTGCACTCCGGGTGTTCTACCGCAAACAAACAATAACATACATAAGAAACATGCAAAGAATGCACAAGCAAAACTCAAATAAAAGAGGTTGACCAGAAAGTTCAACTTAAGAACTCCGGTTAGCAAAAAGAATCAAATCAAACGGAGCAACGAAACTCAAACGACGAAAGAAACAAGATCCGTTTACTAATCTGGACCTAGGTCAAATTTTACAGTAGCAAAAACTTGTTCAAGTTGATTAAACATAAAGAGGGTCTCGAGACGAAGATCTAGGCACTTGAATCGCCTGATTCCGACTAACGGGCGAAAAGATAAACATAAACTAAGATCGGATCAGAAATCGCGATCGAGAATAATCGTAGATAAATCCGATAAAAGAAAATTGACGAACAGACTAACGAACGAGCGTTCGTTAGCTGTAACTAACGGGCGAAGAACCGTTCGTTAAAATGAACGTACGGACGAACGTCCGCTAATTAGAAGAACCGAAAAAACCGGTGATCCGAAAAAAATGAATCTAGGGTTTCTAAAAAAACCGAACGGTTTTTTAAAACAAAACAGGCGGCTCGGAACCGGCTCGGTACCTCCGGCGAGGCTGGGGTGGCGGCGGCGGCGGGCGGCGGCTCGCGGGG
>NC_057794.1:333669161-333709016 GCF_018294505.1 Triticum aestivum
AGGGGCGGGGGCGGCGTCTTGGAGGAGGGGGCAAGGCGCGGCGGCAGAGAGGAGTCCGGCTCGGACTCCAAGTCTGAGTCGGCGGCGGCGGCGGCGGGCGGCGACCTGGCTTGGCTGGGCCTTAGGCCCAGTCGGGCGCGGGAACTTTTTTTTTAAATAATTCCGCCGACGGAAATAAAATCCTAGAAAAATAAATAAAAATCTAAAAATGCCAAAATAAATTTTCACCGCCTAAATAAAATATTTAGAACGAGATGAACATTTTCTTGGCCCTAAAATGCAATTTTGAAAAACGTGCAATTTTTCTAATGCACAAAATTGCAATAAAATCCAAATAAAACAAATATTTGATTTTAATATTTTTCCTCCAATATTTCAATTATCTTGGAGAAGTCATATTATCTGCTCTCATATATTTTAGTATGGAATATTTTCGGAGAGAAAAATAATTAAAACCAAAATTCTCGTTTCAAAATTTGATAAAAATCAAATTTGAAAACCGGGAAAATCCCCAACTCTCTCCGAGGGTCCTTGAGTTGCTTAGGATTTCTAGGATCACGAGACGAAATGCAAATAAAATATGATATGCAAGAATGATCTATGTATAACATTCCAAATTGAAAATTTGGGATGTTACACACATGATGTTCAAATGCCCCTTAAATCTGGTCAGTCAAGTGATGGTCTTCAAGCCTCCTTCTTTGCTTCTATTCTTGATATGTAAGATTTTCTCACACATCTGTTCAATTGCTTGTTTGTATCAGCCAGCCATACTAGGACTGTTTGCTTTGATTACTTGTTGTTCTTGACCTAACACTCTAACAGAGCTTGTCAACAATTTAAACACTAAGGGCTATTGTAGTGGGGGCTTGTCTAACTCATAGGTGACATAAAGGTTTGGTTGTACACTAAAGTAGGCTCTCCAAGAGTACCTGGAGATCTAGTTCGAAGGTATGCCTAGTTTTTACATAGTGCACACATAGTAAATGCTCATTTCATTGTGTGCAAGTGCAAGAGATGTGGCATGTTTCATTATGTGGTGTTGTTTTGTTATAATCTCATCCTTTTGTGTTGTTCACAGAATGGAAAGTATGCATATTTATCTTCCAAGGAGATGAGTAACTAGTTTGTGTCACCTTGCAGAGGGGGTGCAATGAAGATAAGATTGAGGATTTCCAAGTACAAGATGTTAGGAAGGAGCCTTGCAAGAGAAGGAGGAGCAGCATTGAGCTTGTTCAACCAGTTAAGGTAAGTCACTGTATCCAACTCAACAATTCAATTGCTTGTTTGTTTCAGGCATAGTTAATTTGGTCTTTTCAATTGCTTTATTTGTCCTCAGTTAATGAGATGTCCAAATGTAGGATCAAAAGTATGTCTAGAGGGGGGGTGATTAGACTAGTTGACCAAATAAAAATCTAGCCTTTTTCCAATTTTAAGTCTTGGTAGAATTTAACAACTTATCAAAAGTCAAGCAATCAACCTAGACATGCAATTCTAAGAGTATAGGAGCGGAATGTAAATCATTGCATATGAACGTAAAGGGGAGGTGTTTAGAGGGAGCAAACACAATGTAGACACGGAGATTTTTGGCGTGGTTCCGATAGGTGGTGTGATGTCGCTTAAAGCTACGTCAGTATTTACCCAAAGAGGAATGGATGATGCAGCACAGCGGCGGTAGGTATTTCCCTCAGATATGAAATCAAGGTTATCGAACCAGTAGGAGAACCAAGCAACACAACATAAACAACACCTACACATAAATAACAAATACTCTCAACCCGACATGTTAAAGGGGCTCTCAATCCCTTTCGGGTAACGGTGCCAGAAATTGGTGCGTGGACGGGAGAAAGTTATAAATATTGATACATCGAACGCCAAATAAAATAAATTGCAGCAAGGTATTTTTGTATTTTGGTTTAATAGATCTAAAAATAAAAGGCAAATAAAATAGATCGCGAAGGAAAATAATACGAGAAAAAGACTCGGGGACTATAGGTTTCACTAGTGGCTTCTCTGGAGAAAAATAGCAAACGGTGGGTAAACAAATTACTGTTGGGCAATTGATAGAACTTCAAATACTCATGAGATATCGAAGCAATGATCATTATATAGGCATCGCGTCCAAGATTAGTAGTGAAGGAAATATGCCCTAGAGGCAATAATAAAGTTGTTATTTATATTGCCTTATATCATGATAAATATTTATTATTCATGCTAGAATTGTATTAACCGTAAGCTTGATACATATGTGGATACATAGACAAAACACAGTGTCCCTAGTAAGCCTCTACTAGACTAGCTCGTTAATCAAAGATGGTTAAGTTTCCTGACCATAGACATGTGTTGTCATTTGATGAACGAGATCACATCATTAGGAGAATGATGTGATGGACAAGACCCATCCGTTAGCTTAGCATAATGATCGTTAAGTTTTATTGCTATTGCTTTCTTCATGACTTATACTTATTCCTTTGACTATGAGATTATGCAACTCCCGAATACCGGAGGAACACCTTGTGTGCTATCAAACGTCACAACGTAAGTGGGTGATTATAAAGATGCTCTATAGGTGTCTCCGAAGGTGTTTGTTGGGTTGGCATAGATTGAGATTAGGATTTGTCACTCTGAGTATCGGAGGGGTATCTCTGGGCCCTCTCGGTAATGCACATCATAATAAGCCTTGCAAGTAATGTGACTATTGAGTTAGTTGCGGGATGATGCATTATGGAACGAGTAAAGATACTTGCCGGTAATGTGATTGAACTAGGTATGGAGATACCGACGATCGAATCTCGGGCAAGTAACTTACCGATGACAAAGGGGATGACGTATGTTGTTATGCGGTTTGACCAATAAAGATATTGGTAGAATATGTAGGATCCAATATGAGCATGCAATTTCCGCTATTGGTTATTTACCGGAGATGTGTCTCAGTCATGTCTACATAGTTCTCGAACCCGTAGGGTCCGCATGCTTAACGTTCGATGACGATTTGTATTATGAGTTATGTGATTTGATGACCGAAGTTTGTTCGGAGTCCCGGATGAGATCACGGGCATGACGAGGAGTCTCTAAATGGTCGAGAGGTAAAGATTCATATATTGAAGGTTGCATTTGGACATCGGAATGGTCCGAGTGGTTCGGGCATTTTTCCAGGAACCTCCCGGGAGAAGTATTGGGCCTATTGGGCCTTATTGGAGGAGAGGAGAAAGGCCATGTGAGAGGGGCGCCCCCCCTTGACCAAACCGAATTGGACAAGGGGAGGGGGCCGGCCCCCCTCTTTCCTTCTCCCCCCTCTCTCTCTCCCTTCCCCTTTTTCCTCTCCGGTGAAAGGAAGGAGGGGGGCGAATCCTACTTGGACTCCCCCCTTATGGTGCGCCCCCTTAGTCCGGCCACCTCCTCCTCCCCCTTTATATACAGAGGCGAGGGGCACCCCAAAGGCACAATAGTTTACCACCTCGGTCATATCGTCGTAGTGCTTAGGCGAAGCCCTGCGCCGGTAACTTCATCATCACTGTCGCCACGCTGTCATGCTGACGGAACTATCCCTCTTCCTCAACTGGATCAAAATCTCGAGGGACGTCATCGTGCTGAACGTGTTCAGAACACGGAGGTGCCGTATGTTCGGTACTTGGATCGGTTGGATCGTGAAGACGTTCGACTACATCAACCGTGTTACTAAACGCTTCCGCTTTTAGTCTACGAGGGTACGTGGACACACTCTCCCGTCTTCTTTCTATGCATCTCCTAGATAGATCTTGCGTGATCATAGGAATTGTTTTGAAATACTGCGTTCCCCAACAAGTAGACCGACTCTTGCATGCATCTACTACTATTACTCCACACATCGACCGCTATCTAGCACGCATTTAGTGTATTAAGTTCATGGAGAAATGAAGTAATGCAATAAGAACGATGACATGATGTAGACAAGATCTATCTATGTAGAGATAGACCCCATCGTTTTATCCTTAGTAGCAACGATACATACATGTTGGTTCCCCTTCTGTCACTAGGATCAAGCACCGTAAGATCGAACCCACTACAAAGCACCTCTTCCCATTGCAACATAAATAGATAAAGTAGGCCAAACAAAACCCAAATATCGGAGAAGAAATACGAGGCTATAAGAAATCATGCATATAAGAGATCATAAGGTTCAAATAACTTTCATGGATAAAAAGATAGATCTGATCATAAACTCAAAGTTCATCCGATCCCAACAAACACACCGCAAAAAGAGTTACATCATATGGATCTCCAAGAGACCATTGTATTGAGAATCGAACGAGAGAGAGGAAACCATCTAGTTACTAACTACGAACCCGAAGGTCTACAAAGAACTACTCACGCATCATCAGAGAGGCACCAATGGAAGTGGTGAACCCCTCCGTGATGGCGTCTAGATTGGATCTGGTGGATCTGGCCTCTGCGGCGGCTGGAATTGATTTTCGTCGACTCCCCTAGGGTTTCTGGAATATTGGGGTATTCATAGAGCAAAGAGGCGGTCCGGGGGGCACCCGAGGTGGGCACAACCCACCAGGGCGCGCCTGGGCCTCCAGGCGCGCCCTGGTGGTTTGTGCTCTACTTGAAGCACCCCCAGGCACAACCTTGGCCCATTAGGTCTCTTCTGGTCCATAAAAAATATCCATAAGGTTTCATTGCATTTGGACTCCGTTTGGTATTAATTTTCTGCGATGTAAAAAACATGCAAAAAATAGCAACTGGCACTTGGCATTATGTTAATAGGTTAGTACCAAAAAATGACTATAAAATGATTATAAAACATCCAAGATTGATAATATAATAGCATAGAACAATCAAAAATTATAGATACATTGGAGACGTATCAACATCCCCAAGCTTAACTCCTACTCGTCCTCGAGTAGGTAAGTGATAAAAATAGAACTTTTGATGTGGAATGCTACCTATCATGTCATATCATATTTCTTTTCTTTATAGCATGGACATTTGGACCTTTCTATTGCTAAAAGCAATAGTATAGTTTTGACATGATAACTTAAATACTCAAGCATATCAACAAGCAACCATATCTTTCAAAATGTCAATGCTAAAATAAGCTATCCCTAGCCATTCGTCCTCAATCATTGATCCATTCATGAAACACACTCGCATATTAACTACACCCCATGCTCAAGTACGATCATAGTGCCTCCTAGCTGGTGCTTTTGTAAGAGAAGATGGAGACTCAAATTCAAAATAAAAATTCTGGGAGGGAAGTAGGGATTTGTAGAGGTGCCAGAGCTCAATGCGAAAAACTTAGAGATAAAAACATTTTGGGAGGTGTGTCCTTCCCACCAACAAAAACGACTTACAGTTCCCAACACTTTCCATGCTAGATATATCATAGGTGGTTCCCAAACAGAAAATAAAGTTTATTCCTTTTTCCACCATACTTTCACTTCCCATGGCTAACAGTATCCACGGGTGCCTTCCATACCAACACTTTCCAAGGAATTTATTATTTGACAACATAAAGTAAATTCATTTTTCATTTCGGGACTGGGCATCCCTAATACCTTTGCCCTACTCTCGTGTAATGACAAGTGAATAAACACTCATCATGAGAATAACACATCTAGCATGGAAAATATTAGCCACCCCTCACCGCTCCGCGAGCGGAACGAACACACAAAAGAGAAGTTTATTTTGAAAATTAGAGATGGCACATACAAATTTTCTTAGAACGGCAAAAGAATACCGCATATAGGTAGATATAGTGGACTCATGTGGCAAAACTAGTTTAAAGATTTTTGGATGCACAAGTAGTGATCATACTTGGTGCAAAATGAAGGCTAGCAAAAGATTGAGAAGCGACCAACCAAGAAACGAATAATCTCATAAGTGAGCATTAAGCATAATTAACATCGAATAATTCACCACAAGTAGGATATAATTTCATTGCATAATTATCGACTTTCGTGCTTGCATAGGGAATCACAAACCTTAACACCAATATTCTTACTAAAGCATAATTACTCATCAACATAACTCACATATCACATCATCATATCTCAAAACGATTACTAATAATCAAGTTTATTTTGTCCAATGATCTTCATGAAAGTTTTTATTATATCCTTCTTGGATATCTATCACTTTGGGACTAATTTTCATGTGTTTCTTTTGACAAGATCAAAAAAATATAAGTAAAGATCATGAGCATAATAGTTCTTTCTCTCAAATTAATTTAAGTGAAGCAAGAGAGAATTTCCTAAAAAATTACTAACTCTCAAATAAATATAAGTGAATCAAGAGAGCATTTCTTCAAAAATACTGAAGCACACCGTGCTCAAGAAGATATAAGTGAAGCACTAGAGCAAGTCCATAGCTCATAAAAATTTAAGTGAAGCATAGAGAGCAATTCTAACAAGTCATGGCATATTTTTGACTTTCTCAAATAGGTGTGTCCAGGAAGGAATCAAGGCTTAAAACACGAAATGAAATGAGAAAAGACTCATATCATACAAGACGCTCCAAGCAAAACACATATTATGTGACAAATAAAAATATAGCTTCGAGTAAAATACCGATGGTCGTTATAAGAAAGAGGGGATGCCACTCGGGGGCATCCCCACACTTAGTTGCTTGCTCTCTTTTGCAGAATAGCTTGGGATGCCGGGGCATCTCCAAGCTTAGGCTCTTCTTACTCCTTATTCCTTCATCCATCGTAAGACAACCTAAAACTTGAAAACTTTAATCACACAAAACTCAACAAAAGCCTTCGTGAGATCCGTTAGTATAAGAAAACAAATCACTACTATAGGTGTTGTATATTGCATTATATCTACTGTATTCCAACTTTTCTATGGCAAAAACTCATCAAAGAAAACCATAGAGCCATCAAAACAAGCACACAACGCAAAGAAAGCAGAATCTGTCAAAAACAGAACAGTCTGTAGCAATCTGGATATTTCGAGTACTTCTGTAACTCCAAAAACTCTGAAAAATACGACTCCCCGAGAAATTTGTATATTGATCTACTGCAAAAGGAATGAGTATGTTATCGCTCTTTGGTTAAAAATGAGAATTATTTTCATGAGCGCAAATGTTTCTGTTTTTTCAGCAAGATCAAACAACTATCACGCAAGAATATCCTAAAGGCTTTACTTGGCGCAAACACTAATTAAAACATAAAAAAACACAATCATAATAGTATCATATTTTTTGTAACACTCAAAAACAGGAAGCAAAAAGCAAAAATAAATTTTATTCATTTGGTTGCGTGCAACAAGCACTATAGTTTACGCCCTTAGCTAGGCATAAAGAAAGGATCTACGTTTTGTCATCCTTATTCTTAATTCCCTTAGGGGTCTTTTCAATATGGGGCTTTGTAAAAACAACATAAAACATATTGTCCATAGAAACCTTAGCATTATTAAATTTCCAATTGTCATAACCATGTTGATTTTCGGCAACAATCCAAGAATAATGTTGATTAACATTATTAAAAACTTGTTAAATTACATCTAGGATTGGGACTTCCTTTTTAAGATTCTCATCAAAGATCTTATTGTCCCCAAGCAAATGTCTTAATGCATAATCACTATTGTAAAGAATTTCATCTATTACAGGATTTTCACAATTCATACCATAAAAATCAAAGATTTCCCTAGCTTCACGTATTATGTAGTAGAATTCATTCATAAGAACGAGAGTGGCCAACTTTTTAGCTTTTGGATTCTTTATAACAGGAAGCTCAAAAACAATCTTTGCAAAGTAGGATGAGTACGGATAAATTTACTTTCGAGTTTTGAGTTTCAGAACTAGTGCTGAAATAGCATCCCCATAAGGTCTAGTAATTCTAAGTATAGGAGCATCATCAAGACTTAGATTTCCAACACAATTGAAAAATTCTTGGATATGTTCTTTTCCCATAACATTCTCTTGCACCAAGATAAAAGTTTTAGATCAAGATTGCCCGTACGTCCAATCTTAGGAGTTAGGCCATCATCTGTTGGTGCCATATCAAAATCACTCATGGTTGCAAGCAAAGGATAGATCTGACAAGAAAACAATGAACGAAAAAGAGGGGCAAATAAAATGGCAAAATTTTGTGAAGTGGGGGAGAGGAAAAAAGAGGCAAATGACAAATAATGTAAATTGCGAGGAGATGATATTTGTGATCAGGAACCTGGTATATGTTGAAGATCCTCCCCGGCAACGGCGTCGGAAATTCCTTTTGATGTCGCTCGAAGCTATGTCAGTATTTCCCTAAAGAGGAAGGGATGATGCAGCACAACGGCGGTAGGTATTTCCCTCAGATATGAAACCAAGGTTATCGAACCAGTACGAGAACCAAGCAACACAACGTAAACAACACCTGCACACAAATAACAAATACTCGCAACCCGACGTGTTAAAGGGGTTGTCAATCCCTTTCGGGTAACGGCGCCAGAAATTGGTGCGTGGACGGGAGAAAGTTGTAAATATTCATAGATCGAATGCCTAATAAAATAAATTGCAGCAAGGTATTTTTGTATTTTTGGTTTAATAGATCTGAAAATAAAAGGCAAATAAAATAGATCGCGAAGGCAAATAATATGAGAAAGAGACCCGAGGCCGTAGGTTTCACTAGTGGCTTCTCTCGAGAAAAATAGCAAACGACGGATAAACAAATTACTGTTGGGCAATTGATAGAACTACAAATACTCATGACGATATCCAGGCAATGATCATTATATAGGCATCACATCCAAGATTAGTAGACCGACTCCTGCCTGCATCTACTACTATTACTCCACACATCGACCGCTATCCAACATGCATCTAGTGTATTAAGTTCATGGAGAAACAGAGTAATGCAATAAGAATGATGACATTATGTAGACAAGATCTATCTATGTAGAGATAGACCCCATCATTTTATGCTTAGTAGCAACGATACATATGTGTTGGTTCCCTTCTGTCACTGGATCAAGCATCATAAGATCGAACCCACTACAAAGCACCTCTTTCCATTGCAAATAAATAGATCAAGTTGGCCAAACAAAACCCAAATATCAGAGAAAAAATACGAGGCTATAAGCAATCATGCATATAAGAGATCAAAGAAGATTCAAATAACTTTCATGGATAAAAAGATAGATCTGATCATAAACTCAAAGTTCATCTGATCCCAACAAACACACCACAAAAAGAGTTACATCATATGGATCTCCAAGAGACCATTGTATTGAGAATCAAACGAGAGAGAGGAAGCCACCTAGTTACTAACTACAGACCCGAAGGTCTACAAAGAACTACTCACGCATCATCAGAGAGGCACCAATGGAAGTGGTGAACCCCTCTGTGATGGTGTCTAGATTTGATTTGGTGGTTCTATAGTTTGTGGCGGCTGGAATTGATTTTCGTCGACTCCCCTAGGGATTCTAGAATATTGGGGTATTTATATAGCAAAGAGGCTGTCCGGGGGGCACCTGAGGTGGGCACAACCCACCAGGGCGCGCCTGGGCCTCCTGGCCCGCCATGGTGGGTTTTGCACTCCTCGGAGCACCCCCAGGCGCAGCCTTGGCCCATTAGGTGTCTTCTGGTCCATAAAAAATCTTCGTCAAGTTTCGGTGCATTTGGACTCCGTTTGGTATTGATTTTCTGTGATGTAAAAACATGCAATAAACAACACTCGCACTTGGCACTATGTCAATAGGTTAGTACCAAAAAATGATATAAAATGACTATAAATGATTATAAAACATCCAAGATTGATAATATAACAGCATGGAACAATAAAAAATTATAGATACGTCGGAGAATTATCATGGTGCTATCGTACATCCACGTTGATGGAGACTTCAACCCACGAAGGGTAACGGTTGCGCGATTCCACGGTAGGCTCCACCCATGAAGGGTCCACGAAGAAGCAACCTTGTCTATCCCACCATGGCCATCGCCCACGAAGGACTTGCCTCACTTGGGTAGATCTTCATGAAGTAGGCGATCTCCTTGCCCTTACAAACTCCTTGGTTTAACTCCACAATCTTGACGGGGGCTCCCAAGTGATACCTATCCAATCTAGGAGACACAACTCTCCAAAAGGTAATAGATGGTGTGTTGATGATGAACTCCTTGCTCTTGTGCATCAAATGATGGTCTCCCCAGCACTCAACTCTCTCACACAGATTTGGATATGGTGGAAAGATGATTTGAGTGGAAAGCAACTTGGGGAAGGCTAGAGATCAAGATTCTTGTGGTTGGATTGGAATGTCTTGGTCTCTACACATGAGTAGGTGGTTCTCTCTCAGAAAATGGGTGGTGGAAGTGTAGGCACATTCTGATTGCTCTCTCCACGAATGGAGAAAGGGTGGAGGGGCATATATAGCCTCCACACAAAATCTAACCGTTACACACAATTTACCAAACTCAGTGGGACCGAATAGTGAAACTCGGTCAGACCGATTCAGTTCAAAATGTGAACGTTAGGCTTTTTGGTGGGACCGACATGATCAACTCGGTGGGACCGATTGTGTTAGGGTTAGGGCATAACATAATCTCGGTGAGGTGTTAGGGTTAGGGCATAACATAATTTTGGTGAGACCGATCACATGAACTCGGTGAGACCGATTTCAGTAATAGGCAAACAGAGAGTTGTTCAGGCAAACTCGGTGGGACTGATCACTCATTTCGGTGAGACCGAAACGTTATGAAAAGGAAACAGAGAGTTTGCATTGTGAACTTGGTGGGACCGATCGCTCATCTCAATTAGACCGAAACGTTATGAAGGGAAACAAAGAGTTTGCAATCCCATCTTGGTGCAAACTGATTAGGGTTTCTGGCTATGGCTATGTCAAGTGAACTCGGTGGCGCCGGATAGATCAAATCGGTGGGGCCGAGTTTGACTTTTGGTTTGGGACATATGTGGATATGAGAAAGTGGTTGATGGCTTTTGGAGCATATCACTAAGCATTTTGAGCAAGCAAGCCATTAAGCAACACCTCATCCCCTTTTAATAGTATTGGCTTTTCCTATGGACTCAATGTGATTTTGGATCATTAAAATGAAAATGTAGAGTCTTGAGCTTGTGCCAGTATGTGTCCTTAGAATTTTGAGGGGTCCACATCTCTAGTCCATGCCATGCCAATCACTGAACTTACTGAAAAGATTATCTTGAATGGATATTAGTTCAATGAGCTATATGTTGTTAATAATTACCAAAACCACCCAGGGACTAGTTGCACTTTCAATCTCTCCCTTTTTGGTAATTGATGACAACATATAGATCAAAGCTTTGACAAATGATAATAAGAATGAAATACATCGTCGCTTTGAGAAGTATGTGATAAGCAAGAGCTCCCCCTAAATTTGTGCATTATTTAAAATTTGCTTTTGAATGCAAATGCACAATCGGTTAGGATCATGGGTTACTCTTCCATGTCACATACATCTTGGTGGAGCGCTCAAAATGATAGAGTATGAAATATACACTCATCACCAAGAGAAAGTGAATGATCATACATGAGAGATAGATAATATCATCATCCAAGCACAAACATTAAAGTATGATATGATCAAACACATGACCCTACAAGTATCTCACACGCACAACCATAAAGTATCATCCAAGCAAGCAAACAAATAAGTAGGAAACAAGTAGCAAAAGAGATAGCAAAAATAAGCAAAGCTCTCTCTCTCTCTCTCTCTCTCTCTCGAAGCCTATGTTCTATACACTTTCTCCCCCTTTGGCAACAAGTTACCAAAAAGCTTGAAAATGCATATTGCTATGTGGCTCTCTAAGCTTGATCTTCGGGAGGTGGCGTGGAGAGGAGTCCCACAACAAATGCATCTGTAGAGGTAGTCGGAGCTGGTGGAGTTGCCACTGGAGGGGCAACTGAAGCGGTGGCTGTAGGTGCTGAAGTTGTAGCTCTAGTGTCTGTCACAGGCACTGCTGCAGACCTCTGCCTTCTGGGCACCCATTGATATGCATAAATAGTGGTCTTGTCACTCCTATCCTCAAGCTCTTCTTGGATCTTATCCATAGAAGTCTGAATCTCAGTCACCTTGACATCCAAGTAAGGAAGTTTGGTCTCAAAGATTCTCTCAAGACTCTCTTGATTCTGAGTCAGGTTGGCCAGACCTTTCTCAATCCTCAAAGTGGCTTGAATAAGATAGCCAAGTTGGTCTTGTTTTGACTTGAGAAAAACTTGGGAAGCCTCTTTAGCACTTGGCATCTTGGCTGCCTTCTCTTCTTTTCCTTTTCTCTCTCCTCTCTTGAGCCTCTACTGAAGTGGGATTTGCAGCATCCATGACAACCGTGTTGTCGTCAAAGTCAAGCCTCAAAGGAAGATGCTCTTTGTCCAACAGGTATGTGGCTTTTCCCATCTTGGAGTTGATGAGCATTTGAATGTGTGGAGCATACCCACGTGATCTCTTCTGATCAGCAGCTATCCTCTTGATTGTCTCTACAATCAGTGTCATCACATTGAAATTTTCTAGCACATCAAACATATGAAGCAAATTTATGGAATTTCCTCTTATCATTCTGTGATCACCAAACTTGGGCAACAATGTGTGCCTAAGGATGGTATTGATTGCTGGCAATCCCGACAGAAGAAAATAGACAGAGCCAAACTTGTGATGTTCCAAAGCTGCATCTGGAATCTCCTTGTACATATGTGCCATGGAGTCATGTCCCTTCCTTGGCTTGGCATACACATCAGTTTCATCCTCATGCTCTTTAGGGGCATTCATCAGCTTGGCCCACTCAGCAACTGTTGACTGGTACCTTGTACCTGCAGACATCCAAACAATCCTTCCATCTGGGTAAAAGTGAGTTGTTGAATAAAACTGCATAATGAGCTCATCATTCCACTTGGTCAATTTTTGACCAACAAAGGCATCAACTCCATTCATCATGAAGCTCTCATGAACTCCAGGGAAGTGGTCTTCATTATTGTCGATGTACTTCCAGTCAACCCACTTCATGTCACATACAATGGGCTTCTTGTCCAGGAGCATGGTCTCATAGAAGTCCTACCGTTCCTTAGTGTGGAATCTGTAATATACAACAGTTCTTCTTCTTGAGGCACAAGGATCTGACTGTCTCCACAGTCTGAGACCTGCATCCTTCCTTATCTTCATGTTTTCAGCCACTCGATGTGTATCATCGTGATCAGGGATCTTTGGCTTCAACTTTCTAAGCACTTGGGCTTCATCATCATCATCGTCATCTTCTTCTTCTTCAATTTCAGGCATTGGGGCCTTATTCTTCTCAGCAGCTAGTATATTTCTTGTGCTTCTCTTTGGTGCAGTCTTGGTGGCTGGAGCAGTAGCTTTGGGGGCAGTCTTGGGCTTTAATGAAGCAACCCCAGACTTGATGGCATCCCCCATCAGCTTTCGAGTGTTTGATGCTAGTGCAGCATGCTCTTCTTCCTCTTCCTCATCTGATTGGATCATCATTGAGGGCTTGCCAATGACTCTTGCCATAGTCTTCTTGGCCCTTTCCTTCCTCTTCTTGCCCTCACCAGCAGCCTCTTCTTCAGTTGATTGGAGGCTTCAAGAGTTGAGGCTCTGGCCTTTGACATAGGCACTCTCTTGACAAGAGGCTTCTTGTGCATACCAGGTTTGGTTGAAGCCGCTGTCCCAAATTCCTTCTTGACCACATTCTTCCTGGAGTTGACCTCCTCTTTGTCGGCGTTCTGGGAACGGGGGTCCCCAGATTTGCCTGCCTGCGGCCTGCGGTGTGGCTCAAGCGGGGGCCCAGCACGGCCCATCTTCATCAGCTCAAGCTCAAAGACCCTCACGAGGGGCCAAGCCTCGCGGGGCGGACGACAGGAAGCTTCCTCAGAGGCAGCCTCATCAGGTAGGCTTGCGAGGAGGCGGAGAGATCAAGGTAGGGGTACCTCGCGAGGAACCCGTGACGCAAGCCATGACGATCGTGACCAGGCGGGTGCCAGGCGGGCGCCGGCCTGCGCAGTGTCCTTGTTTCCCCTTTGCTGCAAAGGGGGCAAGCACAGGCCAAGGCATCAGGCAAAGGTTACCATTCCGGTGCAACGAGACCAAGACCAGCCGGACGGCAGGACGGAGGTCACCGTGGAGCCCAAGACGGCATCATCGCCAGTGCTTTTGGCAGCCGAAGACCACCTTTGGCCAGGATAACTTGTACTAGATGTTCCCCTTCAAAAAGGCTAATTGTTGGCGCCCTTCCCGCTCATTATTTGGGGAGAGGCCCAGGGCCCCTATAAATAGAGCTAGCCACCACAGAGTAGAGACATCTAGACACCCCAAGAACATCGAGAGATCTGGTAGAACCCTAGCAGAGAGAGAGAGAGAGGCGATGAACTCACCCTAGCAGTTCATCGCACCAGCTCAAGAACACCTCTCGCGAGGCTGTTCTTCCCTTGTACTGTCCATCATCAGCCCCAGAGGCAATCCACCACACCACACACTGGAGTAGGGTATTACACCACAACAGTGGCCCGAACCAGTATAAACATCATGTCTCTTGTGTTGTTCATCATTTTCATCTTATTTCGCACGAGAGGATCGGACGTAGATCTATAGGGGAGAGATCTCCGCACACACCCCAGTGTTCGAACCTCAAGGGTCTGCCGGAACCTGAAACTCGACATTTGGCGCACCAGGTAGGGGTGCGCCCAAATCTTCCATCCGCTCTTCGCGTGTGATCTTCCATCATGTCCATGGCTGACGCTCGCCGGGCTCGCGCCGAGCGCCGGGCTGCTCACGCCGCTCGCATCACCCAGACAGCGCCCGTCGGCGGCTCCCCTCGTCGTTCCCCGTCGCCCGCCGCCAACGCCACCACCGGCACGGCGGGGAACAAGCAGCATGCCTCGCCCCAGCACCCCTCAGTGCGTCGGGATGGCTGCACCGCCACCACATCGCTGACTCTAGCTGGCTCGTCGTCGCACGCCCATCATGCACCCATGGACGCGTACGCCTCACTGCTCTTGGCGCGGGAGCTCCTGCACTATCGCCCCGTCAACGACCTCTACGAGGACTGGTTTGCCCGCATCACCGAGCTCGTCAATGTCGCAGGGGCTCCCCCTTTGCGGTCCCTCTCGCTGCCTCGCCCTCCATCCCGTGCAGGGGGCGAGGATCAGGAGGCGCCTCTGCTGCCTCCTCCCCAAGAAGGTGCCTTGGCTCCAAGGCGCGCAGCCCTAGGGCGAGACCCTCCATGTCCGGCGCCAGCGCAGCTAGAAGGGAGCTGCCAGGAGATCCCACGTCCCTGGGAAGGTGCTCGCGCGCTCCCAGCGCCGGCGCGCCAAGATCGCGCCCCAGCACCTCCACGACAAAACCTCGCGCTGCTCCCAGTTGCGGCGCGTGGTGACCCGCAAGAACGAGTTCAGCACCAACAAAGGGCGCCGGTGGCCATGGTGGGCTGCCTCGCCTTCACCCCCGAGCTGCGCGACGTCACATGGCCGGGCAAGTTCAAGCCTGACCTCCCTCCCAGCTACGATGGCACAGCGGACCCCGCGGAGTTCCTACAGCTCTACGAGCTGGGCATCGTAGCCGCCAACGGAGACGAGAAGGTCATGGCGAATTGGTTCCCCATGGCGCTCAAGGACGGCACCCGCACCTGGCTCCTGAACCTGGCTCCCAGCACGATCTCCTCCTAGAGCGAGATGCGCACCCGCTTCATCGCCAACTTCCAGGGCACTCGCGATCGGCCCCCGGCCGTGAGCGACCTGTGCCGCATCAAGCAACGGCCAGGAGAAACCCTGCAGAAGTACATCCAGCGCTTCAACTATGCTCGCCTCAAGATCCCCAAGGTGACTGAAGAAGCCATCATCTCAGCCTTCTCCGACGGCGTGCGCGACATCAAGATGAAGGAAGAGCTAGCAATCCATGAAGACCTGTGCACATCCCTGGAGCTGTTCAACTTGGCGACCAAGTGCGCCAGGGCTGAGGAAGGGCGTCTCTCCCTTCTCGAGCTCCCGACAGCCGACCCGGAAGAAAAGAAGCTCAAGGCCAAGGACGTGAAGCGCAAGGGGGCTGCCGTGCTAGCAGCGGAACCGGAGACCAAGTGAGGCAGGGATCAGCCTGAGTCATCTAAGGGCGGATGGTACTGCATGTACCACGACCTCCACACCCACAACACCAATGAATGTCAAGAGCTCAGAGCTGTGCGAGATGGGCGAATCATCCGACACCCAGAGCGCAATGACAGGGGCTATGGCCGAGGAGGAGGAAGAGACGGTGGACGATGGGAAGACCGTGGCCTTCTCCAGGGATGGCGTGACCGCCCTCGCGAGGACCACTGGCAGGACCAACCTCACGAGGGGGGCTGGTGGGACCAGCCTCGTGAGGACCGTCCCCATGGCAACGCAGGACTCCCTCCTCCGCCGCCTCCACCGTGGAGGAACGAAGACCAACACCAAGACGATGGGGATGGGGGCTTCCAAGAGCCGCGTGCAATTGCTTGCATCCTGGGCGGCGCCCAGGCCCCAGCCTCACAACGCGTCTTCAAGCAGTTTGCTTGCAAGGTGAATGCAGTCCTTCCCAAGCTTGAGGCCACGCGCCCTCTCAGGTGGTCTTCGTGCGCGATCACATTCAGTTTCGCAGACCAGCTCAAGTGTGCGGCCACGGCCAGAGTCCTCCCGATGCTTTGCTCCCCAATCATCAGCAACGTGCAGGTCACCAGGACCCTCATCGATGGCGGGGCAGGACTCAACGTCTTGTCCGTCGAGACGTTCGACAATCTCCAAGTGCCATACGACCAGCTTCAGCCGACCAAGCCTTTCTTAGGAGTCACCGATGGTTCCACTGTTCCAATTGGGCAGGTTCGCCTTCCGGTCACCTTCAGGCAACACAACAACTACCGCACCGAGCTCATCGACTTCGACGTCGCTCACATCCGCCTACCGTACAACGCCATCCTCGGGTACCCAGCCCTAGCCAAGTTTATGGCAGTGACTCACCATGGTTACAATGTCCTCAAGATGCCAGGAAGCGGTGGAGTCATCACCATACCCTATGAAGAAAGGGATGCAGTGTGCTCGCTCGAGCGTGCGTTCCAAGCCGTAGCAATCGAAGACCCAGATCGCAGGTGCGGGAGGCCTCCCGAGGCGACCCTCAAGAAGAAGAAGACCTCACCTGGCCAGAGCCACAAGGAAGCAGGCACCTCCGAAGGTATTGCGTCAGGATTCACGCCCGATCAGGGAGCGCCGCCCTCTCGCGCATAGGAAGGCACGCCTGGCGCCCTCCTCATGCAGGGCTCGGGGGCTCTCTCTTGGAGAGCCACTGACCTTGCCAAGGTCGCGGGGGAGGCGCTCGGGCACCACTTGGAGGGGTGCTTTCAGGCACGCTTCCCTAAGAAAGGTACAAGTCAAAGGAGACAAAACCCCCAGGAGTTCATCGCAAGGAACACCCAAGAGCTACAAGAGTCTAGAGTCATGCGCGGCAGCCGCCGCTTGCCTGCCATGGCCCCACATCCAGGCGAGGATGGAGGACTGCGCATCTGCGTCGACGTACCAGGGCTCAACCGAGCTGCGTCCCAGGAGCGCCTATGTCCTTCAGCCGTAGGACGCTGCGTGGGACCACCCCACAGCTACATTCGCATGCCCTTCGGCCTGCCGAGCGCGATCGCCGCACATCAGCACCCGTTGAGGAGCATTCTGGACGCTCAGGAGGTCAGGCATCGCGCGGTCCTGGCAGAGGTGGCGACGGTCCCCGAAGACCTACACGTACCACCAGAGCCTCCCGAGGCCCCTGGGCCTGGGGGCTCATGAGGGCCGACGTCTTCACCGCGCATCGCTCACTTCCTCAGCATCGCTTCGTCTTCAACAGTGTCGGCATTCTGGGAACGGGGGTCCCCAGACTTGCCTGCCTGCGGCCCGTGGCGTCGCTCAAAGGGGGCCCCAGCACGGCCCGGCTTCATCGACACAGACCCAAGACCCTCGCAAGGGGCCAAGCCTCGCGGGGCGGACGACACGGAGCTTCCTCAGGAACGGCCACATCAGGCTGGCTTGCGAGGAGGCGGAGAGATCAAGGCGGGCTACCTCACGAGGTGCCCATGATGCAAGCCATGACGACCAAGGGCGCCAGCCCGCGCAGTGTCCTCCTTTCCTCTTTGGTGCAAAGGGAGCAAGCGCAGGCGAGAGCATCAAGCAAAGGCACCCGTTTCGGTGCAATAAGACCAAGACTAGTCCAACGGCAGGGAGGAAGTCATTGTGGAGCCCAAACCAGCGTCACCACCAGAGTCTTTGGCAGGCAAGGACTAACTTTAGTCACGATAAGTGTACCAGATGTTCCCCTTCAAAATGGCCAATTGTTGGCGCCCTTCCCGCTCAATATTTGGGAAGAGGCCCAGGGCCTTTGCCTATAAATAGGACTATGTCGGATTTTGGGTTCTGGCAGACCCTTGAGGTTCGAACACTGGGGTGCGCGCGGAGATTTCGCCTCCTACCTACCTGCACCCCTCCGCCTCGCTAAGATCTAAGCTATGGAAAGAACAACACAAGAGACGCAAGGTTTATAATGGTTCGGGCCACCGTTGTGGTGTAATACCCTACTCCAATGTGTGGCGTGGTGGATTGCCTCTTGGGCTGATGATGATGAACAATACAAGGAAGAACAGCCTCGCGAGGGTCTGTTCTTTGCTGGGGCGATGAACTGCTGGGAGGAGTTCAGTCACCCTTCTCTGTCTCTCTCTCTGATTATCGATGCCCTAATTCTTGATTCTCCCTCTCCCTGATTCTCGATGCCCCTCTCCCCTAGGGTGGCTAGTCCTATTTATAGAGGCCCTGGTCCTCTTCCCAAATATCGAGCGGGAAGGGAGCCAACAATGGCGGGCTAATTTGAAGGGGGACAGCTAGTACCAGCTATCCTGACAAAAGTAGTCTTCGCCTGCACAAAGCTCTGGTGGTGACGCCGTCTTGGGCTCCACAATGATCTACGTCTTGCAATCCTCCTGGTCTTGGTCTTGTTGCACCAAAATGTCAACCTTTGCCTGATGCCTCGATATTCCACGGCCGCGCTTGCCCCCTTTGCACCAAAGAGGAAAGGAGGACACTGCGTGGGCTGGCACCCGCCTGGCACCCTTGGTCGTCATGGCTTGCATCACGGGCACCTTGTGAGGTACCCCGCCTTGATCAATCCGCCTCCTCGCGAGCCAGCCTGATGAGGCCGTGCCTGAGGAAGCTCCGCGTTGTCCGCCCCGCAAGGCTTGGCCCCTCGCAAGGGTCTTGGGTTTGTGTTGGTGAAGATGGGCCGTGCTGGGCCCCCCTTTGAGCCACGCCGCAGGCCGCAGGCAGGCAAGTCTGGGGACCCCCGTTCCCAGAACGCCGACAGTAGCCCCTGGGCCCAAGGCGCGCCCGGACTTGGCCGTGCAGGGAGGCGGAAGGGTGAGGGCAAAGCGCCGCGGGCCCTAACAGCCTGCGGCCTTGGGCACCGCGTGGCGGTTGATTGGACGTGAGCGCCTCAACAACCGCGTGAGTTGATAAAGGAGCGACATCTGCCTAGGCTTTGCTTTTTGCTTTCTCCGGTTGCTACTCAGATCCCCTTTCTTGCGCCTCTCCTTCCTTCCTCCAAAACTTCCAGATCTACTCCGACCGCGTGACCTAGGAAGCCATGGCGCCTCGTCAGCCCCCGGCCGTAGCTTGGTACTCGTCCGCCCTGGACTCGCCGAACGTGTCGGAGGCGAGTCTCGCCCGGTTGCGGCGGATGGTGGCGGCGCGGGACATCGACGGGGCGAAGGTGTTCAAGGCCGGCTCCGCCACCCCTGAGGGTCAAGGCAGCACCTTCTATCCGTTCTTCATAAGTGCCATTGCTGCTGGCCTGGTGCCTCCCTTCTTCGAGTTCTTCTTCTCTGTCCTCCGCCATTACAAGCTACAGGCTCTGCATCTCCACCCCAACCCCGTCCTTCTCCTGGCAATCTTCGCCTATTACTGCGAGGCTCACGTAGGGGTGCAGCCCTCAGTGGCCTTGCTGCGCCACTACTTCTACCTCCGGACCTCTCGCGGTCGTGCTTCCGCGTGCGCGAGCTTCATCGCGTACGGTGGCGCCATTGCCATCTCAAACCCCGGGAAAAGGATTGAGGGCTTCAGGAGCAAGTGGGTCTTGGCGGATGCTGGGCGCATCCACCCTCGGCTGATCTTGCCCACGGAGCAGCCCACGAGCTCCAGCGATTGGGGTAGAGCAGAGCTCGCGGACCCCCGCGCGAAGCTGATGTTGGAGAAGATGGACGCGGATCTGAGGCCGGCCAACATGGCGGCGATGAAGCTAACCGGCACGTCGCTGCTGAGGGAATTCCTGGAGCACCAGCTGGCTCCGCTTCGGCAGTACTCACTTCCGATGTGGAGGCCCCATCCGAGCCCCGCGGCCTTGGCCGACGGAGATCTGGCTGCGGTCCTCCAATCTCTGGTCGGGGGCGATGTGGCGAGGTTGGAGGGCGCTCCTACTCCCTTGTTCCTCCGCGACGATTGGGAGCAGGTAGTGGAGTCCATGCCCGTCTTCAACGGGGATGGGCCCGTGCCCATGGAAACTCCCGAGGAACCGGTGGACGTGCCCTCTGACGACTCCAACGAAGAGGAGGAAGGAGGGGAGCAGGAAAGAGGGCCTGACTCTGAGGCAACTGACGGAGAGTCGAGGGCTCCCCTCTCCCGGCACGGGTCCCGTGTTCTCCGCCTCTCTCTGAGCGATGACAACAAGGATGACGACGAGGATGACGATGAGCAGGATGGCGGGAGCTTGCCCCGATCCCGAAGAAGGACAGGACCGGGCTGATCTCCCGCGGGTCTGCCCCGGCCCCGAGGCGGACCGCAGACGCACCTCCCACTTCCAAGCTTCCCGAGGTTGACCCTTCCAGCCGGCTTTTAGGCTTCAAATTTGGCCGGAGGCTGCTCGGGCTCACTGGCGACGACCCGTAAGAGTTTGATTCTTGTCTTTATTTCTTGTGTTGCTTCTGAGGCTTGACATCCGCATCTTTTGGATAGGCTGGCGCCCGCAGCAAAGAAGCCGAAGGGAGCTCCTGAGGTTCCATCCGTGGCAGCGCCTCAGCCCGCGAAGGAGGGTGACCGCGACGCACGGGCTTCTCCTGCCCGGTCGTCCTCGCGAGGCCTGGCTGAGCCGGCTGGGGCGAGCTCGGCCCCCACGGCCCAAGTGACTCCCGAGGTGTCCTTGCCTGCGGCCGCCACTACAGCCGTTGGGGCACAGCAGACTCTGCCTCAGGATGCTGTGGCCGTGCAGCCGCCTTCTCCTCCTACTCCACCGGCTGCTGTCTCTCCGACTCCTTTTGCCGTTCTGGATCGTGCTGTTGCTGAGCTGAACCGACTACGGCAGGATCTTCTTGGCGCCGACCCTCGCTTGGTGGCCGGGCGCTTGGAGCTGGCTTCAGGATGGGTTCGCTCCGACGCTTCGATTCGGGTTGCGCTGGTCCAGGCCTCGACGGCTTGCGATGAGGAGAAGCAGGCCGTCCTTGAGGCGAAGGCCGCTCGTGACGCAGCCCTGGGGGAGATGGTCGACGTCCGTGGTCGCTGCAAGGCGCTGGAGGACGAGCTGCAGGGCCTGCGGGACCAGCTCATGAAAGAGGTCCGCCTTCGCCAAGAGCAGGAAGAATGCGTGAAGGCTCGCGAGGCGGCCGTCAAGGAGAGGGAGGTCAGGCTCAGGAAGCGCCGCGACCGCCTAGGCGCACTGGAGCAGGAGTTGGGGGCGAGGAAGGCCGAGCTGGACGACAAGGCCTTGGTTCTTGCCGAGGACCGCGTCACCTTCACGGAGACGGAGGCGAAGGCTCACTCCTCGCTGAGGACGCTTTACGACAGCGGCTTGGAGAGCCCGCTGGCTGGCGCCGAGGACGGCCCCGCCAAGCTGCTTCCCTTCCTGGTTCGCGCTCTTGAAGATGTCGCCCTTGGCCTTGGCCCCACGGCTGAGGCCGAGGCGCGTGTCCTGTCTTCTGCAGCACTGACGCAGGTGCTCACCCACATCTACCTTCGCGATCCCGACGTCGACCTCGACAGCCCGCTGGAGCCAGTATGCGGAGAGCGTGCTGCTGCCGCTGCCGAGGCTGTGAGGGGTCGCGCGGAGGCTCTGCTGGGGAAGTTCCGGGCCTTCAGCACCAAGCCAAAGCGAGGTGCTGCCGACCCCACTGCTCCATAAGGCGAACCCACTCCGCGCTGCTCCACCGTCGACAAGTGGCTCCGTTGTGGCTCCTGTCCTGCCTTTAATTCCTGCACATGTATCATGCCTCGGGGAGGCGTTTAAACTTGCATCTGGCATTGAGACAACAGTGTGGACTGTGATATTTGCTTTTGAATTCCTTGAAATTTGCGCTTTTCCTTCCTACTTGCTTATGTTCTACGCCGGCAGAGCCTGGCCCCATGCATACCTCACCCAGCGTTAGTCCCGACCAGAAACCAGGACGGGGCCAAGGAGTGAGGGGCTACGTGACAAGTTAGGCTCCTGAGTCGCGATGCTCAGGAGTCCCCCTTGGCGCACGAACAACAAGTAGGGAGGTGTGATGTGGATGGATATACCGTTCTACGTCTGCAGAGCCCGGCCCTGCGCATACCTCACCTAGCGTTAGCCTTTCGGAACTAAGGAGTGAGGGGCTACGTGACCAGTTAGGCTCCTGAGTCGCGATGCTCAGGAGTCCCCCTTGACGCTCAAACGGCCTTTGTACCTTGGCTCTTCTCAGGGAGAGACGCGCGACGAACCAGGCCCAGGGGGGGCTGGCTGGGCGGCGTGCGTCTGGGCGTGACCCAGGCGCAGCCCCTGTGCCCAGCCCCCTCGCGCGGCACTCCCGAGGGGAGACGTTACGATGAGGCTAGACACTGAGCTCTGGGCTCCCTGAGGTTGATGCGACCCGGGGGCCACCCTTAGTTGTTTATCACCAGCGCAGAGCATAGCGCTTCCGTATGTGTACGGGCATAGCCGCTCCTCGGCAGTGTCGTCAGCCAGCGCGGAGCATGGTGCTTCCACTGGTATGTGGGAGGGGGCCCCCCTCCGGGAGGAGCCCCCGGGGCGTGTACAGCCCCGCCCTGACACGTGGCTGGCACGGTAGGGCCTGGCGAGGTGTATCTGGGCACCCGTGGGCCAGCGCGGGACTCACGGGGCCCTACCTCTAGTCGGGTTGCGCCTCGCACTGGGCCTTATCTTGTGATGTGTCCCTGCAAATTTGGTTAGATGCCAGCGCTCTACGTCCTCGGGTCCCGGCCCTCGAGCTGGTCTCAGCCGTCGCTGGTATGCCAGGTCGCGATGCCGTGGACAAGGCCAGAGGGTGAGGGCTGGAGAGCCAGTAAGAGCCTTGAGTCGCCATGCTCAGGTACCCCCCCTTTAACGTGCAAGTGGTCGACATGGAGAAGAAGAGGTGCCGTGGACCGGCATCAAATAATCAAGCATGGTGGGTATAACGCATAACCGGAAATAAATGCAAATGAGATACATGCCGTTGGGTCTGGCCTGAGCGACTTGGGGATGATGCAGCCCGAGGGGCGCCCCCAACAAGGTAAGCTAACAACATGAAATAAAAGGGGTACATGCCGCAGGGACGGACCCATGCGGCCTGGGAATAATGCAGCCCTGGGGGGCGCTCCCAGCTGGAAGTGAAACTTGAAAGATGTCACCTGATGACGTTGAGGACGAAGGGGTGTTGGTGTAGCAGACTCGGTGGGCTGCGGAGGCCGATCCTCACGAGCCCCCAGGCCCGGGGGCCTCGGGAGGCTCCGGAGGTGCTGGCGGCTCCCTGCGGACCATCTCCATCTCCACCAGGGCTGCAGAACGCCTGGCCTCTTGTGCCTCCATGATGCCCCTCATGAGGCACTGGTACGTGGCAGCCGCATGCGGCAAGCCGTAAGGCATGCGAACGTAGCTGTGGGGTGGACCTCTGCAGCGCCCCACTCGCGAGGGCCAGAGGCGCTCCAGAGAGGCGACTCGGTTGAGCCCTGGTATGTCGATGCAGATGCGCAACCCACCATCCTCGCCTGGATGGGGAGCCACTACTGGTAGACGGCGGCCGCCTTTCATGACCCTTGACTCCTGTAGCTCCTGAATGGCCTTGCTGACAAACTCCTGAGGGTCTGGCTCTCCTTGCCTTACTCCTTCTTGAGGGAAACGTGCTTCGAAACACGCCCCCATGTGGTGCTCAAGCGCCTCCCTCGTGACCCTAGCCAGGTCGGCGGCCCTCCAAGGGAGAGCCCCCGAGCCCTGCCTGAGGAGGGCACCAGGCGCACTTTCCTATGCGATGGAAGGAGTTACCCCTTGGGCAGGAACGAGCCCAGAGGGGCCTGCCTCCTGAGGGGCTGGGCCGGACAGTGTCTTCTTCTTCTTGGGGGCGGTCTCGGGAAGCCTCTTGCTTCCGCGATCCGGGTCTTCCAGTGACACGGCCTGAAAGGCTCGTTCCAGGGAACACACCGCGTCCTTCTCTTCACAGGGCACCGTGATGACTCCGCCACTTCCTGGCATCTTGTGGACGTTGTAGCCGTGGTGAGTTACGGCCATGAACTTGGCCAGCGCTGGGTACCCAAGGATGGCGTTGTACGGCAGGCGAATGTGAGCGACATCGAAGTCGATGAGCTCGGTGCGGTAGTTGTCGCGTGCCCCGAAGGTGACAGGGAGGCGGACCTGCCCAATCAGGACCGCGGAGCCGTCGGTGATTCCGGAGAAAGGCTTGGTTCGCTGAAGCTAGCTGTAGGGCACTTGGAGATTGTTGAATGTTTCCACGGACAAGACATTGAGCCCTGCCCCACCATCGATGAGGGTCCTGGTGACCACCACGTTGCTGATGATTGGGGAACAAAGCATTGGGAGGACTCCGGCTGTAGCCGCACACTTGAGCTGATCTGCTGAGCTGAACGTGATGGCGCACGCCGACCACCTGAGAGGGTGCATGGCTTCAAGCCTGGGGAGGACTGCATTCACTTCGCGGGCGAATTGCTTGAAGATGCGTTGAGAGGCTAGGGCCTGAGCCCTGCCCAGGATGCAGGCGATTGCGCGCGGCTCCTGGAAGCCTCCAGCCCCCTCGTCTTGGTGGCGGTCCTCGTTTCTCCTTGGCTGCGGCGGCAGCGGGGGGAGGCCTGCGTTGCCTTGCGGGCGATCCTCGCGAGGCTGATCCCTCTAGTCTCCCTCGCGAGGCAGGTCTTGCTAGTGATCCTTGTGAGGTTGATCGCGCCACCCTTGGCGCGGGCCACGGTCTTCCTAGCATCCTGCGTTCCTTCCTCCTCCTCGACCGTAGCCCCGGTCACCGCGGTCGGGGCGAGGGCCGATCCTTCCTTCCCGCATTGCTTAGAGCTCTTGACATTCGTTGGTGTAGTGGGTGTGGAGGTCGTGGTACACACAGTACCGGCTGCCCTTGGAAGGTTCGGGCTGATCTCTGCCCCGCTTGGTGTCTGGTTCTGCCGCAAGCACGGCAGCCCCCTTGCGCTTCACATCCTTGGCCTTGGGCTTCTTCTCTTCTGGGTCTGCGGCAGGCAGCTCGAGGAGGGAGAGACGCCCTTCCTCAGACCTGGCACACTTGGTTGCCAAGTTGAACAACTCCAAGGAAGTGCACAGGTCTTCATGCATCGCCAGCTCCTCCTTCATCTTGACATCGCGCACGCCGTCGGAGAAGGCTGAGATGATGGCCTCCTCAGTCACCTTGGGAATCTTGAGCCGTGCGTTGTTGAAGCGCTGGATGTACTTCTGGAGGGTCTCCCCGGGTTGTTGCTTGATGTGGCGCATGTCGCTCACGACGGGGTGGCCGGTCGCGAGTACCTTGGAAGTTGGCGATGAAGCGGGTGCGCATCTTGTCCCAGGAGGAGATCATGACTGGAGCCAGGTTCAGGAGCCAGGTGCGGGCCCCGTCCTTGAGTGCCATGGGAAACCAGTTCGCCATGACCTTCTCGTCTCCGTTGGCAGCATCGATGCCCAGCTCGTAGAGCTGGAGGAACTCTACAGTGTCAGCCGTGCCATCGTAACGAGGAGGCAGATCTGGCTTGAACTTGCTGGGCCACGCGACTGTCGGTGTTCTGGGAACGGGGGTCCCCAGACTTGCCTGCCTGCGGCCTGCGGCATGGCTCAAAGGGGGGGCCCAGCGCGGCCCATCTTCACCAACAGAAACCCAAGACCCTCGCGAGGGGCCAAGCCTCGCGGGGCGGACGACGCGGAGCTTCCTCAGGAACGGCCTCATCAGGCTGGCTCACAAGGAGGCGGAGAGATCAAGGCGGGGTACCTCAGGAGGTGCCCGTGATGCAAGCCATGACGACCAAGGGTGCCAGGCGGGTGCCAGCCCACGCAGTGTCCTCCTTTCCTCTTTGGTGCAAAGGGGGAAAGCGCAGCTGCGGAGTACCAAGGCATCAGGCAAAGGTTGCCATTTCGGTGCAACGATACCAAGACCATGAGGACTGCAAGACAGAGGTCATCGTAGAGCCCGAGACGGCATCATCACCAGAGCTTTGTGCAGGCGAAGACTACTTTTGTCAGGGTAGCTAGTACTAGCTGCCCCCCTTCAAATTAGCCCGCCATTGTTGGCTCCCTTCCTGCTTGATATTTGGGAAGAGGACCAGGGCCTCTATAAATAGGACCAGCCACCCACAGAGCGAAGGGAGGTTCGGAGGTTCAGGGGTTCAGAGGTTCGAAGAAGAAGAGAAAGAGAGAGAGAGAAAGGTGACCGAACTCCTCCCAGCAGTTCATCGCCCCAGCCAAGAATAGACCCTCGCGAGGCTGTTCTTCCTTGTATTGTTCATCATCATCAGCCCAAGAGGCAATCCACCACACCTCACACTGGAGTAGGGTATTACACCACAACGGTGGCCCGAGCCAGTATAAACCTTGTGTCTCTTGTGTTGTTCTTTCCTTAGTTTAGATCCTAGCAAGGCGGAGGAGTGCAGGTAGGTAGGAGGCGAAATCTCCGCGCGCACCCCAGTGTTCGAACCTCAAGGGTCTGCCGGAGCCCGAAATCCGACATTTGGCGCGCCAGGTAGGGGTGCACCGGGATTCGTCTTCCACCACCCCGTTCTCCTCCAACCATCACACCCATGTCTGACGCTCGTCGGGCCCGCGCCGAGCGCCGGGCCGCACCCGCTTCCCGCGTCGCCCAAACGGCCCCTGTCGACGGGCGTCCTCGTCGTTCCCCGTCACCTGCCGTCAATGCCGCCACCGGCCCGGCGAGGGACAAGCAGCAAGCATCGTCCCAACATCCGTCCGTGCGGCTAGACGGCCGCACCGCAACTCCCTTGCTCGCCCTAGCTGGTTCTTCGTCCCGCGCGCTCCACGCGCCCATGGAGGCTCGGGCTGCACTCATCGCGGCGAATGAGGTCCTGCGCTACCGTCCCGTCGATGACGTCTACGAAGAATGGCTCGGCCGCGTCGCCGAGCTCGTCCGCGCCGCAGGGGGCTCTCCTGCACCGTCTGTTCCGCTGCACCGCACCCCGCCCCGCGCGGGCGATGAAGCTCCGACGGCGCCCCGGCCGCCTCCTCCTCAGGACGGCACCATGGCTCCAAGGCGCGTGGCCCCTGGGCGGAACCCGCTCCGTCAGGCGCCAGCGCGGCAAGAGCAGAGCTGTCAAGAAGTCCCTCGCCCGCAAGAAGCTGCCCGGGCGCTCCCTGCTCCAGCACGTCACGACCATGCTCCTGCTCCCGCACGTCAAGACCCTGCGCTGCTCCCAGCTGCAACGCGTGGGGACATGCAAGACTAAGCTCCCCGTCATCCAAGGCCTCCCGTGGCCACAGCAGGCTGCCGCGCCTTCACCGCCGAGCTACGCAGCGTCGCGTGGCCCGGCAAGTTCAAGCCAGACTTGCCTCCTCGCTACGACGACACGGCTGACCCTGCGGAGTTCCTCCAGCTCTACGAGCTGGGCATCGAAGCTGCCAACGGAGACGAGAAGGTCATGGCGAACTGGTTCCCCATGGCGCTCAAGGACGGGGCCCGCACCTGGCTCCTGAACCTGGCTCCAGGCACAATCTCCTCCTGGGACGAGATGCGCACCCGCTTCATCGCCAACTTCCAGGGCACTCGCGACCGGCCACCCGCCGTGAGCGACATGCGCCGCATCAAGCAACAGCCCGGGGAGACCCTGTAGAAGTACATCCAGCGCTTCAACAACGCGCGCCTCAAGATTCCCAAGGTGACTGAGGAGGCCATCATCTCGGCCTTCTCCGATGGCGTGCGCGACGTCAAGATGAAGGAGGAGCTGGCGATGCATGAAGACCTGTGCACTTCCTTGGAGCTGTTCAACCTGGCAACCAAGTGTGCCAGGGCCGAGGAAGGGCGTCTCTCCCTCCTCGAGCTGCCTGCCGCAGACCCAGAAGAGAAGAATCCCAAGGCCAAGGATGTGAAGCGCAAGGGGGCTGCCGTGCTCGCGGCAGAACCAGACACCAAGCGAGGCAGAGATCAGCCCGAACCCTCCAAGGGCAGCCGGTACTGTGTGTACCACGACCTCGACACCCACAACACCAACGAATGTCAAGAGCTCTGAGCCGTGCAAGAAGGAAGGATCGGCCGTCGCCCTGACCGCAGTGACCGGGGCTACGGTCGAGGAGGAGGAAGGAACGCAGGACGCTGGGAAGACCGTGGCCCGCGCCAAGGGTGGCGCGATCAACCTCGCGAGGATCGCTAGCAAGACCCGCCTCGCGAGGGAGGCTGGAGAGATCAGCCTCGCGAGGATCGCCCGCAAGGCAACGCAAGCCTCCCACCGTTGCCACCGCAGCCAAGGAGAAACGAGGACCGCCGCCAGGACAAGGGGGCTAGGGGCTTCTAGGAGCCGCGCGCGATCGCCTGCATACTGGGCGGGGCACAAGCCCCAGCCTCTCAGCGCATCTTCAAGCAGTTCGCCCGTGAAGTGAGCGCAGTCCTCCCCAGGCTCGAAGCCATGCGCCCTCTCAGGTGGTCGGCATGCGCCATCACGTTCAGCTCAGCAGATCAGCTCAAGTGTGCGGCTACAACCGGAGTTCTCCCGATGCTTTGCTCCCCGATCGTCGGCAATGTGGTGGTCACCAAGACCCTCATCGATGGCGGGGCAGGGCTCAACGTCCTGTCCGTGGAGACATTCAACAACCTCCAAGTGCCCTACAGCCAGCTTCAGCCAACCAAGCCTTTCTCCGGTATCAACGACGGCTCCACGGTCCCGATTGGGCAAGTACGCCTCCCTGTCACCTTCGGGGCATGCGACAACTACCGCACCGAGCTCATCGACTTCGACGTCGCTCACATTCGCCTGCCGTACAACGCCATCCTTGGGTACCCAGCGCTGGCCAAGTTCATGGCCGTAACTCACCACGGCTACAACATCCTCAAGATGCCAGGAAGCGGCAGAGTCATCACGGTGCCCTGTGAAGAGAAGGACGCGGTGTGTTCCCTGGAACAAGCCTTTCAGGCCGCGTCATTGGAAGACCCGGATCGTGGAAGCAGGAGGCCTCCCGAGATCGCCCCTAAGAAGAAGAAGACATCGTCTGACCCGATCACTCAGGAGGCAGGCCCCTCTGGGCCTGCGCCTGCCCAGGGGGAACCTCCTTCCATCGCATAGGAAAGCGCGCCCGGTGCCCTCCTCAGGCAGGGCTCGGGGGCTCTCCCCTGGAGGGCCACCGACCTAGCTAGGGTCATGAGGGACACAAGGTTTATACTGGTTCGGGCCATCGTTCGGGCCACCGTTCGGGCCTCCCTCGTGACCCTAGCCAGGTCCGCGGCCCTCCAAGGGAGAGCCCTCGATCCCTGCCTGAGGAGGGCGTCGGGCGCGCTTTCTATGCGATGGAAGGAGGTTCCCCCTGGGCAGGCACGGGCCCAGAGGGGCCTGCCTCCTGAGGGGCCGGGCCGGACAATGTCTTCTTCTTCTTGGGGGCGGTCTCGGGAAGCCTCCTGCTTCCGCGATCTGGGTCTTCAAGTGACGCGGCCTGAAAGGCTCGTTCCAGGGAACACACCGCGTCCTTCTCTTCACAGGGCACCGTGATGACTCCGCCACTTCTTGGCATCTTGAGGACGTTGTAGCCGTGGTGAGTTACGGCCATGAACTTGGACAGCGCTGGGTACCCAAGGATGGTGTTGTACGGTAGGCGAATGTGAGCGACGTCGAAGTCGATGAGCTTGGTGCGGTAGTTGTCGCGTGCCCCGAAGGTGACAGGGAGGCGAACCTGCCCAATCGGGACCGTGGAGCCGTCGGTGATTCCAGAGAAAGGCTTGGTTGGCTAAAGCTGGCTGTAGGGCACTTGGAGATTGTTGAATGTTTCCACGGATAGGACGTTGAGCCCTGCCCCGCCATCGATGAGGGTCCTGGTGACCACCATGTTGCTGATGATTAGGGAACAAAGCATTGGGAGGACTCTAGCTGTAGCCGCACACTTGAGCTGATCTGCTGAGCTGAACGTGATGGCGCATGCCGACCACCTGAGAGGGCGTGTGGCTTCAAGCCCGGGGAGGACTGCATTCACTTCGCGGGCGAACTGCTTGAAGATGCGTTGAGAGGCTGGGGCCTGAGCCCCACCTAGGATGCAGGCGATCGCGCGCGGCTCCTGGAAGCCCCCAGCCCCCTCATCTTGGTGGCGGTCCTCGTTTCTCCTTGGCTGCGGCCGCAGCGGGGGAAGGCCTGCGTTGCCTTGCGAGTGATCCTCGTGAGGTTGATCCCTCCAGTCTCCCTCGCGAGGCGGGTCTTGCCAGCGATCCTCGCGAGGTTGATCGCGCCACCCTTGGCGCGGGCCATGGTCTTCCCAGCGTCCTGCGTTCCTTCCTCCTCCTCGACCGTAGCCCTGGTCACCGCGGTCGAGGCAACGGCTGATCCTTCCTTCCCGCACGGCTCGAAGCTCTTGACATTCGTTGGTGTTGTGGGTGTGGAGGTCGTGGTACACACAGTACCGGCTGCCCTTGGAAGGTTCGGGCTGATCTCTGCCCCGCTTGGTGTTTGGTTCTGCCGCGAGCACGGCAGCCCCCTTGCGCCAACGCCGCCAACGCCGCCACCGGCCCGGCGGGGAACGAGCAGCGGGCCTCGTCCCAGCACCCCTCGGTGCGTCGGGATGGCCCCACCGCCACCACGTCGCTGACTCCAGCTGGCTCATCGTCCCACGCCCGTCGCGCACCCATGGACGCACACGCCTCACTTCTCTTGGCGCGGGAGCTCCTGCACTATCGCCCCGTCGACGACCTCTACGAGGACTAGTTTGCCCGCATCACCGAGCTCGTCAGTGCCGCAGGGGGCTCCCCCTTTGCGGTCCCTCTTGCTGCCTCACCCTCCATCCTGTGCAGGGGGCGAGCATCAGGAGGCGCCTCTGCCGCCTCCTCCCCAAGAAGGTGCCTTGGCTCCAAGGCGCGCAGCCCCAGGGAGAGACCCTCCATGTCCGGCACCAGCGCAGCAAGAAGGAAGCTGCCAGGAGATCCCACGTCCCTGGGAAGGTGCTCGCGCGCTCCCAGCGCAGGCGCGCCAAGATCGCGCCCCAGCGCCTCGACGACAAAACCCCGCGCTGCTCCCAGTTGCGGCGCGTGGTGACCCGCAAGAACGAGTCCAGCACCAACAAAGGGCGCCGGTGGCCATGGCGGGCTGCCTCGCCTTCACCCCCGAGCTGCGCGACGTCACATGGCCGGGCAAGTTCAAGCCTGACCTCCCTCCCCGCTACGATGGCACAGCGGACACCGTGGAGTTCCTGCAGCTCTACGAGCTGGGCATCGTAGCCACCAACGGAGACGAGAAGGTCATGGCGAATTTGGTTCCCCATGGCGCTCAAGGACGGCGCCCGCACCTGGCTCCTGAACCCGGCTCCCAGCACGATCTCCTCATGGAGCGAGATGCGCACCCGCTTCATCGCCAACTTCCAGGGCACTCGCGATCGGCCCCCGGCCGTGAGCGACCTGTGCCGCATCAAGCAACGGCCAAGAGAAACCCTGCAGAAGTACATCCAGCGCTTCAACTACGCTCGCCTCAAGATCCCCAAGGTGACTGAAGAAGCTATCATCTCAGCCTTCTCCGACGGCGTGCGCGACATCAAGATGGAGGAAGAGCTAGCAATCCATGAAGACCTGTGCACATCCCTGGAGCTGTTCAACTTGGCGAGCAAGTGCGCCAGGGCTGAGGAAGGGCGTCTCTCCCTTCTTGAGCTCCCGGCAGCCGACCCGGAAGAAAAGAAGCTCAAGGCCAAGGACGTGAAGCGCAAGGGGGCTGCCGTGCTAGCAGCGGAACCGGAGACCAAGTGAGGAAGGGATCAGCCTAGTCATCTAAGGGCGGATGGTACTGCGTGTACCACGACCTCCACACCCACAACACCAATGAATGTCAAGAGCTCAGATCTGTGCGAGATGGGCTAATCGGCCGACGCCCAGAGCGCAACGACAGGGGCTATGGCCGAGGAGGAGGAAGAGGCGGTGGACGATGGGAAGACTGTGGCCTTCGCCAGGGATGGCGTGACCGCCCTCGCGAGGACCACTGGCAGGACCAGCCTCACGAGGGAGGCTGGAGGGACCAGCCTCGTGAGGACCGTCCCCACGGCAACGCAGGCCTCCCTCCTCTGCCGCCTCCACCGAGGAGGAACGAAGACCAACACCAAGACGATGGGGATGGGGGCTTCCAAGAGCCGCGTGCAATTGCTTGCATCCTGGGTGGTGTCCAGGCCCCAGCCTCACAACGCGTCTTCAAGCAGTTTGCTCGCAAGATGAATGCAGTCCTTTCCCAAGCTTGAGGCCACGCGCCCTCTCAGGTGGTCTTCGTGCGCGATCACATTCAGTTTCACAGACCAACTCAAATGTGCGGCAACGGCCGGAGTCCTCCCGATGCTTTGCTCCCCAGTCATCAGCAACGTGCAGGTCACCAGGACCCTCATCGATGGCGGGGCAGGACTCAGCGTCCTGTCCGTCGAGACATTCGACAATCCCCAAGTGCCATACGACCAGCTTCAGCCGACTAAGCCTTTCTTAGGAGTCACCGATGGTTCCACTGTTCCAATTGGGCAGGTTCGCCTTCCGGTCACCTTCGGGCAACGCAACAACTACCGCACCGAGCTCATCGACTTTAACGTCGCTCACATCCGCCGTACAACGCCATCCTCGGGTACCCAGCCCTAGCCAAGTTTATGGCAGTGACTCACCATGGTTACAATGTCCTCAAGATGCCAGGAAGTGGTGGAGTCATCACCGTACCCTGTGAAGAAAGGGACGCAGTGTGCTCGCTCGAGCATGTGTTCCAAGCCGCAGCAATCAAAGACCCAGATCGCAGGTGCGGGAGGCCTCCCGAGGCGACCCTCAAGAAGAAGAAGACCTCACCTGGCCAGAGCCACAAGGAAGCAGGCACCTCCGAAGGTATTGCATCAGGATTCACGCCCGATCAGGGAGCTCCGCCCTCTCGCGCATAGGAAGGCGCGCCTGGCGCCCTCCTCAGGCAGGGCTCGGGGGCTCTCTCTTGGAGAGCCACCGACCTTGCCAAGGTCGCGGGGGAGGCGCTCGGGCACCACTTGGAGGGGTGCTTTCAGGCATGCTTCCCTCAGAAAGGTACAAGTCAAAGGAGACAAAACCCCCAAGAGTTCATCGCAAGGAACACCCAAGAGCTACAAGAGTCTAGAGTCATGCGCGGCAGCCGCCGCTTGCCTGCCGTGGCCCCACATCCAGGCGAGGATGGAGGACTGCACGTCTGCGTCGACGTACCAGGGCTCAACCGAGCTGTGTCCCAGGAGCGCCTATGGCCTTCTGCCGTAGGGCGCTGCATGGGACCACCCCACAGCTACGTTCGCATGCCCTTCAGCCTACCAAGCGTGGTCGCCGCACATCAGCACCTGCTGAGGAGAATTCTGGACGCTCAGGAGGTCAGGCATCGCGCGGTCCTTGCAGAGGTGACGGCGTTCCTCGAAGACCTGCACGTACCACCAGAGCCTCCCAAGGCCCCTGGGCCTGGGGGCTCATGAGGGCCGACGTCTTCACCGTGCATTGCTCACTTCCTCAGCATCGCTTCATCTTCAATAGTGTCAGCATTCTGGGAACGGGGTCCCCAGACTTGCCTGCCTGCGGCCTGCGGCGTGGCTCAAAGGGGACCCAGCACAGCCTGGCTTCATCGACGCAGACCCAAGACCCTCGCGAGGGGCCAAGCCTCGCAGGGCGGACGACATGGAGCTTCCTCAGGCACGGCCACATCAGGCTGGCTCGCGAGGAGGCGGATAGATCAAGGCGGGGTACCTCACGAGGTGTCCGTGACGCAAGCCATGACGACCAAGGGCGCCAGGCGGGCGCTAGCCCGCGCAGTGTCCTCCTTTCCTCTTTGGTGCAAAGGGAGCAAGCGCAGGCGAGAGCATCAAGCAAAGGCACCTGTTTGGGTGCAACGAGACCAAGACCAGTCCAACGGCAGGGAGGAAGTCATTGTGGAGCCCAAGCCAGCGTCACCACCAGAGTCTTTGGCAGGCGAGGACTAACTTTAGTCAGGATAAGTGTACCAGATGTTCCCCTTCAAAATGGCCAATTGTTGGCGCCCTTCCCGCTCAATATTTGGGAAGAGGCCCAGGGCCTTTGCCTATAAATAGGACTAGCCACCCACAGGGTAAAAGGAGAGGGAAAATCGGATCGAGTAGCATCACACACACACAGAGAGAGAGAGAGAGAAGGGTGACTGAACTCCTCCTAGCAGCTCATCCCCACAGCCAAGAGCAGACCTCGCGAGGCTGTTCTTCCTTGTATTGCTCATCATCATCATCCCAAGAGGCAATCCACCACACCACACACTGGAGTAGGGTGTTACACCACAATGGTGGCCCGAACCAGTATAAACCCTGTGTCTCTTGTGCTGTTCTTTCCATAACTTAGATCTCAGCGAGGCGGAGGGGTGCAGGTAGGTAGAAGGCGAAATCTCCGCGCGCACCCCAGTGTTCGAACCTCAAGGGTCTGCCGGAACCCGAAATCCGACATTTGGCGCGCCAGGTAGGGGTGCGCCGGAATCCACCTTCTACCACTTCGTGCCCCGCCGCGTCGTCATCACCATGTCCGGCGACCAGGCGGGCAACCCAGATCCATGGGCGGCGTGGCCCGCCCGCGCAGAGCTGCTCGCCTCAGGCGACCCCGTGCCCCAGGCAGCTCGCGGTCCGCAGGGCGCTGCGGGCCGCGGGCGACATGGACAGGCTTCGATTGCTCTCACACCACGGCAAGCGCGGTTGGAAGCAAGGGCCTCCAATCACGCCGCGACCATGACATCGTACACCCGCCGGGAGCAGGCGAACTCGAGGGCCGCGCTCACGGTGGCCCGAGAGCTGCTGCAGTGCAGGCTGCTGGAGGGCGGCCGCGACGTGCTGCTGGAGCGGGTGGCAGAGCTCCTGGGCTTCGCCGCCTCGGGGGCTCACCCCTTCTGCACCCAGCTCCCATCTCAAGCCCATGGCGGCCCGCACGGGGGCTCCGTGCGCGCCCGCGGGCTCCAAGGCTACTCCAACGCCAGCGATGCTGTTGGCACCGGACCGGCAGTGGCGCTACCCCCGTTCCCGGTCCGCGAAGAAGAAGGACTCGATGCGACCCATGGCCCCGGTGGACAGCCGCGCTACCACCCCACGGTGGGCGCGTCAGCAGAGCTGCGTGGCACGCGGAGCACTACGGCATGGCCTTCGGGATGACGGCGCCAGAAGAATATGTGCCCCTCATGATGGACCAAGGACACCCTCACCAGGGCGAACAAGGCTCGCTCCTCAGCCCAAGCTGGGGGGACGAGGCGCCAGAAGCTGAGCCCTTCCAGGAGCCCCGAGACGGTCCCACTGGCCACGCTGGAGGCAACGATTATCAGGTACCGCTAATTCCTCAGGAGCAAGCATACGCTAATCATGGATCGCAGGAGGTGCAGGTCGCCACAGCGAGCAGCAGCCCCGCTCCCACAGTCTCCTACCCCTCGGGTGGAGGGCGCAGGGGGCTGTAGGAGAGGGGCTGAGATCTGACATCACCACCGCGGTGTTCGGAGCAAGGTGTTCTCAGGAGGTAGGCCCTCTGCTGGGGAGGTGCCTCAGGGCCTGCCCCTGGCGGAGGACCCGTGGTCGTCGGGGGAACCGCTGGCGACCGCTCTACCCCATCAGCGGCGTCCTAGTTTCCGGTCGTCGTTGATGGCACTAGAGTGTGGCGCAAGGCGGGGCCCTCATTTGGCGATATGAAGCAAGTCCGGTTCCTGTGAAGAAGGCCCAGTGCCTGTGAAGCTCGCCGCCCCGTGACACTCTCACGTAATAATGAGTGGGGCTGTACATGCCCCGGAGTCTCAGGGGTGCCGGCCTCAGGCCCTGGGGCTCCCTCCCATGCCCAATGGCAGCACTTAGCTTTGCACTGGTGAGAGGACGTCCAAGGCTAGATTAGGTGCCGGTCGCGGCCTTTTGTCTTCTTTCGTTGCTTTTCCCTTTGGTTGTCGCTTTCCCCTGCTGGATTTAAGTTGGATTCAAATTTGAGATTTGCGTGTGTTCAGGGAAGGGTGCTTAGTCTCGTTCGAGCAATTTCTCGCGTTTTGGTTACCACTTCGCCTCAGCTGCCTCCCCTCGTGAGCCCCTCACGAGCCGGGTCAGGCCTAGCTTGCGCACAGCCCAGACTGCCGCCGCCGCGTCCTCTCAGGAATACTGCAGATCCTACGGATTCGATCAGGGAACACTCGGGACACCACAGCTTCCCACAGGCTACCTCAGGGCCCGCACGGGACAAAGGTAAACTAGCCGACCAGCGCGTCGCTTAAGCCAACCACTTGGCGCGGGCGCATGGGCAATGTAACATCTACTAATACGATGAACACAAGTTTTACATGAGGGGCTCCCCCTCCAAAATGCTCTCACAGCCATCAGGCCAAAACCTGAGTTCTATTCATGCAGGGTAGGGAAACAGGAACGATGCATGATCAGTTGGATAAATCCCCCAATGCATCCTCAGGAGCACCACCCGAACCGTTGCTGGCGTCGCTGAACTCGCCATCACTGTCTGCGTCGCCGCCAGCGGCGTCAGGACCGTTCACCGCACCGCCCTCGTCAGCAGCCACGATCATGCCGTCGTTGTCTGGAGCGAAGGCCCTGACAAGAGCATCCACATTGTCTTCCACCCAGTGCGCCAGGTCGTCTCGGACGGCCTGGGGGACTGGGGCGATGGCGGCGTCGAAGTCGAAGTGGGGATCCATGTTCCGGAGATGGCTGAAGACGCGAGAAAAGGCGCGCCCGAGCAGGGCGTGGCTCCTCTCCTCCACCAACCTGTCGGCCCTGACCGACCGCGCCTCCAGCTGCGTCACCACGTCAGTGAAGAACTGAAGGTTGCCGGCATAGTTGACTGCGTGCGGCTCGCCAACAGCCGCCTCGCAGAGGTTGCCCAAGGCTGTGTTGGCTCTCTCCTGGAGCGTGGTGAGCATAGGGCCATGCTCATGCTCCAGGATCCGCCGCTGACGTATCTCGTCCGCATTCTGGCGCGCGACGACCTCGGCCTCCTCCACCCGCTAGCGAAGAAGGAGCACCTCGGCCTGGGAGGTGGTTGACTCCCCTTGCGCTACCTCAAGGGCGGCCCGAAAAGCATTGGCCCGCCGCGTCGCTTCCTCCAGCTTGGCTCTCAAGGCAGCAGTCCTACCTTCAGCCTCGGCCCGGATCAACTCCAGCCTCTCCTCGAACTCGTGCTCGAGGCTCAAGCGCGCCATCGCCACCCGACGTCCGACCTCCTCCAGGACGCAGGCTTCCCGTGCAGCGACATCATCCTCCGCCTGCGTCACCAAGCGCTCCCTCATCTCCAGGCGCTCGTACTCGCGGGTACGTTCGGCGGCTTCCAGCGTCAGCGCCTCCTCGCGCTTCTGGAGCTCTACTGGGTCGCCAGAGGCCACCTTCATCGACGCGAGGGCTGCCTCGCGCAGCTCCACTTGCTCCTCCAGTGAGTGGCACCAGGCTAGGAGCTCCCGAGCCCGCTCCTCCGCCACCTCCCGCCACCAGTCGGCTTCCCGGGCCTCCTCAGCGGCCCAAGATCCGGCCTCCCGAGAGGCCACCAGCGACGCCTTGGCCTCTGCGTCGTCAAGATCGCGCTGACGGCGCGCAAGGGCGATGGCGCCCTCCAGCTCGCGCCTCTCTGCAGCCAGGCGCAGGCCCTCGGCCTCAAGGCGCGCGTCTTCATCAGCAAGCTACTCACCAAGCAGGCTCACCGCGTCAGCCGCCCTTCGAAGGAATCCTTGGCGAAGAGCGCGATGCTCCCGGGCGTGCTCGAGCACGTCTTCCACACCATCATCTGCCCCGAGCAAGCGCCGGGGGCCACGAATCAGCACTCCCCCTCCGGGTAGGGGGCTGGGGGCTGGCACCCTCGCGACGGCCGGGCACGTCACGCCAGAAGCCCGACCTGGAGCCAGCCCGTCCCCAGATGAAGAGTGCAGGGAGCGCCTCAGCCAATCACAGCCCACGATCAGGCGAGAAGCCCACGGCAGGCTGGCTATGCCACGAGAAGGCCCGCGAAGGAGGATCGCGAGGTGCGTAGGGCCACGATGCGCCTCAGGATGGTTCGCCTCTCCGATCGCCCTCACCACAAGGGCTCTGCTGCTCGGAGTGCTTGAGGACGATGGAGGGGGCGGAGCCAAGGGGGATGCCACCTCAGCCGTCTCCGCGAGCTCAGCTGGAAGGGGCCTGCGGAGCAAGGATCAGTAAAAGCAATAGAAGGATCAGGAGCTAGGAAAGGAGAAGGCTTACTCATCAGTGGCGAAGTACTTCCTATGCTTCAGCAGGCGACAAGGGTAATTGTCGCCCAGGGCCTCCCTTCTCTTCTGGAGGGCCTCAAAGTCCACGCGGAAGTGGCCCAAGAGTTGAGCGCAGGGATCAACCTGCGACGAAGACGGAGCGTCAAGGCGATCCGCGTCAGGGGGGCCTGCCTGATGCGCGCAGCCGATCGCCTCGCCAAGAGAAGCGGCTGGAGCCTCAGGGGCCTCAGTCGCAGGCACTGAGGGTAGCTGCTTGCCACCCTCAGCCTCAGTGGCACGGGCCCCAAGAGCTGCTCCCTCATGAGCATCGCCCGACGCTGTCACCCCGCCGGGAGCCCCCTCGGCCTCTGGCGCCCCATGCCTCCCTGCTCCGCCACTTGAGGAAGAGCCGCCTTGGCCGACTGGAAGGGCAGTCACCATCACTGGGTTCTCGCGAGGCCCCTGGAGGCCGGCGGGGCGTGGCCCCCACTCATCAAAGATAGGCATCTGGTTCACAAAATCGCCCTGTTCTGGCAGAGGTACAGCAAGGCCCCTCCCTGCTGGATGCTGCCGGGGTTGGGGTCTCCAGTCAGGATCAAGAGCACTGTCCTCCGCACTTCAGGCGTCAGGTCCCCTTCCTGGAGCCTCATACGATCATCACGCCCGCTGAAGGCCCACATCCGGCGGGAGTGGCGTTGGAGAGGAGCAATGCGGCGAGGCAGGAACTCCTTCACCACCTTGGGCGTTGTCACGCCAAGCGACCTCAAGAACGCGAACCGGTGCCTGACGAAGACGAGCCGGGGGCTCTCGAGCGTCTCCTGGCCCCAGCCCGAATTGGGGACAACAGCCGAAGTTGGCTCCGATAGCAGGGGGCTGGGTACCCCTGCATCCACATACAGCCACCGCTCGCGGAACCCAGCCGCGGACAGAGGGAGCCTGAAGTCAATCCCTAAGGCCGCTGTCTCAGATGAAGCAACGAAGCTCACGCACGCCCAGCATTGGGTAGAGTCGACAAGGCGCAGAGAGAAGAAGTGGCGCAGCAAGGCAACCGAAGGCAGGATTCCCATCATTGCCTCGCAAACAAAGGCGAAGACCGAAAGGAGGGTGATGGATTCAGGACCCAGATGCATCATGTGGATCTGATAGTGGGAAAGCGCGGAATTGAAGAAATCAGAAAAGGGGGGAACCAGACCCACCCACAGGGCGTCGGCAAAATACGGGACCTCGGTGGCTATCCTGTCGATGGAGAAGTGGGACGCGGGCCAGGCCGTCGTCCTCCCGCATTCATTGAAGATAGTAGCCAGAGCCAAGCTTACCTTCCACAAGCCCTCGGCGGGGGCCTCTAGTGGCGGTGAGCAAGGCGGAGGCATGGGTTTCTTCCCTC
>NC_057794.1:333709253-333734259 GCF_018294505.1 Triticum aestivum
CGTTCGAGATTGGGTTGAAGACGGAAGCTGGAGTTCGAGCGGAGGAAGAACAGAGGGCGCTCGAGCAACAGAAAGGGGAGCGGCTGTGTACGACTACGAGTCCGCCTAGCAAGACGCAAAATAAGGGGGGCGTGGGGGAACAGTGCCGCCCACGCCCAATCAACCACCACGCGGCGCCCAAGGCCGCAGGCTGTTAGGGCCCGCGGCGCTTCGCCCTTGTCCTTTTTCCTCCCTGCACGGCCAAGTCCGGGCGCGCCTTGGGCCCAGGGGCTACTGTCAGCATTCTGGGAACGGGGGTCCCCAGACTTGCCTGCCTGCGGCCTGCGGCGTGGCTCAAAGGGGGCCCAGCACGGCCCGGATTCATCGACGTAGACCCAAGACCCTCGCGAGGGGCCAAGCCTCGCGGGGCGGATGACACGGAGCTTCCTCAGGCACGGCCACATCAGGCTGGCTCGCGAGGAGGCGGAGAGATCAAGGCGGGGTACCTCACGAGGTGCCCGTGACGCAAGCCATCACGACCAAGGGCGCCAGGCGGGCGCTAGCCCGCGCAGTGTCCTCCTTTCTTCTTTGGTGCAAAGGGAGCAAGTGTAGGCGAGAGCATCAAGCAAAGGCACCCGTTTCGGTGCAACGAGACCAAGACCAGTCCAACGGCAGGGAGGAAGTCATTGTGGAGCCCAAGCCAGCGTCACCACCAGAGTCTTTGGCAGGCGAGGACTAACTTTAGTCAGGATAAGTGTACCAGATGTTCCCCTTGAAAATGGCCAATCGTTGGCACCCTTCCCGCTCAGTATTTGGGAAGAGGCCCAGGGCCTTTGCCTATAAATAGGACTAGCCACCCACAGGGTAAAAGGAGAGGGAAAATCGGATCGAGTAGCATCACACACAGAGAGAGAGAGAAGGGTGACTGAACTCCTCCTAGCAGTTCATCCCCATAGCCAAGAGCAGACCCTCGCGAGGCTGTTCTTCCTTGTATTGCTCATCATCATCAGCCCAAGAGGCAATCCACCACACCACACACTGGAGTAGGGTGTTACACCACAACGGTGGCCCGAACCAGTATAAACCCTGTGTCTCTTGTGCTGTTCTTTCCATAGCTTAGATCTCAGCGAGGCGGAGGGGTGCAGGTAGGTAGAAGGAAAAATCTCCGCGCGCACCCCAGTGTTCGGACCTCAAGGGTCTGCCGGAACCCGAAATCCGACAAACATCATCAGGTGACATCTTTCAGAGTTCTACTTTCAGCTGGGAGCGCCCACAGGGCTGCACCATTCCCAGGTCGCGTGGGTCCGTCCCCACGGCATGTATCCATTTTGTTTATGCTCTTTACTTACCCTATTGGGGGCACCCCTCGGGCTGCATCATCCCCACACCGCTCGGGCCCGACCCAACGGTAGTTGCTTTTCTAGCGTTTACCCTAGGATGAAGTTGTTCTTTCACGCTTAATCTGATTCCCATAATTATCACCTACTGCTTGTCGTCGTGCAAAGCGCTTGCACGTTAAAAGGGGGCGCCTGAGCATCGCGACTCATGGGCTCTTACTGGCTCTCCAGCCCTCACCCCCTGGCCTCGACCCACGGCATCGAGACCTATCATACCAGTGGCGGCTGAGCTCGCTTGGGGGCCGGGACCTGAGGATGTAGAGCATCTGCATTCTAACAACCCAGCAGGAACACACCAATTGATAAAGGCCTAGAGCCAGGCGCAACCCGCCTCGAGGTAGGGCCTCGTGAGTCCCGCGCTAGCTCACGGGTGCCCAGATACACCTCTCCTAGCCCTACCATGCCGGCCACGTGTCAGGGCGGGCCTGTACACGCCCCGGGGGCTCCTCCCGGAGGGGAGCCCCCTCCCATGCACCAGTGGAAGCACCATGCTCCGCGCTAGCTGATGACACTGCCGAGGAGCAGCTATGCCCGTACACATACGGAAGCGCTATGCTCCGCGCTGGTGATAAACAACTGAGGGCGGCCCATGTCCGTACCAACCTCAGGGAGCCCAAAGCTCAGTGTCCGACACCATCGCAACGCCTCCCCTCGGGAGTGCCGCGCGAGGGGGCTGGACACAGGGGCTACGCCCGGGCCTCGCCCGAGCGCACGCCACCCAGCCAGGTCCCTTGGACCTGGTCGTCGTGCGCTACTCTCCAAGCGGAGCCAAGGTACGAAACCCATTTGAGTGTCTAGGGGGACTCCTGAGCATCGCGATTCAGGAGCCTAACTTGCCACGTAGCCCCTCACTCCTTAGTCCCATCCTTGGTTTCTGGTCGGGGCTAGCGCTGGGTGAGGTACGTGCGGGGCCGGGCCCTGCCGACGTAGAACGATCAATCTACTCCTCACTCCCCCCTTCCCTACTTGTTGCTCGTGCGTCAAGGGGGACTCCTGAGCATCGCGACTCAGGAGCCTAACTTGCCACGTAGCCCCTCACTCCTTATTCCCGTCCTTGGTTTCCGGTCGGGGTTAACGCTGGGTGAGGTACGCGCGGGGTCGGGCCCTGCCGACATAGAGCGTAAACAAGTAGGAGAGGAAAATGCAAATTCCGGGAAATTCAAAGCAAATATTACAAGCCATAAGATTGTTCCACAACGCCAAACACAAGTTTTAACGCCTCCGCGAGGCATGGTGCATGTGCAGGAATAAAACAGGATGGAAGTCACGAAGGAATCACTCCCCAGTAATGCCGTCACCAATGGTGGAGTCACGCTGGACGGCTTCGCCTCCCGAGGTCGCAAGGCCAGTGGCATCGCGCCCGGGAAGGACGCTGGGGGAGCGGAACTTCCCCAGCAAAACCTCGACTCGGCCCCTCACAGCCTCAGCGGCGGCAGCGGCACGGTCGCCGCTCACGGGCTCCAGCAGGCTGTCAAAGTCGACGTTGGGGTCGTGCAGGTAGACACAGATGAGGACACGCGTCAGCGCCGCAGAAGACAGGGCACGCGCCTCGGCCTCGACCGTGGGGCCAAGGCCGTCTGCGACATCCTCAAGCGCATCAACCAGGAAGGGGAGCAGCTTGGCGGGGCCGTCCTCCGCACCAGCCAACGGCTCCTCCAGGCCGCTCTCATACAGCATCTTCAGTATGCCTCGAGCCTTCTTCTCCAGCTCCGTGAAGGCCGCTCGGTCCTCCATCAGGACCTTTGCCTTGGCGTCCAGCTCGGTCCTCTCCTCCTTCAGCGACCGCTCCAGCGTCTCCAGTCGGTTGTGGCGGACATCAAGCTTGGCGTCCCGGTCCTTGGCGGCGGCCTCCCTAGCCTTCATCTCCTTATCCTTCTCCTGGCAGCTGCGCACCTCCTTGGCGAGCTCGTCGCGCAGGCCCTGCAGCTTGGCCTCAAGCATCTTGCAGCGGCCCTGGGCATTTGCGATGTCGCCCATGGCAGCATCGCGAGCGGCTTTGGCTTGGTTGGCGGCCCGCCTCTCCTCGTCGGAGGATGACACGGCCTGGCTCAACACCGCTCGGACGGAGGTAGCAGAACTAGCCCAGCCAGAAGACAACTCCAGGCGCCCGGCCACTAGACAGGGGTCCGCGCTCAGGAGATCCTCCTGCAGTTGGCTCAGCTCGTTGGCAACACCTAGGACAGCGGCGGAGGGAGCAGAAGAGACAAGAACCTATGGAGCAGGCGGAGAAGATGGCAGTGTGGCCACGACTTGGCAGGAAGGGACCTCCTGAGCCTTGGCCGCCACGGCCGCAGCATCGGGCACAGTCGACTCCAGGTCCAGCGGGGCCATGGGGGCTGACTCCTCGCCGGGGTGCCCCAGTTGGCCTCACGAGGGCAGTTGGGTCGGGGAGGCACGGGCCTCGCCGTCCTCTCCCCCAACAGCCGAAGGCGTCTCCCCGGTAGACGGATTCGCCCCAAGCAGGGCCGCAGAAGCCTCCTTCAACCTCTTGGCCGTAGGTGCCGGCCTGGTAAAAGAGCGCAAACGTCAAGCCTTAGTGGCAGAAACCAAGCAGAGCACGAATCGACCACTTACTGGACGTCGTCCATGGAATCAAGCAACTTCCAGCCATACTTGAAGCCCGAGAGCCTGCAACGGGGGTCAGCCTTGGAGGGCCCGGAAGTAGAAGGCGCGTCAGGAGAGATGGAGCTAGCCTTGGACCCCCCAGGGACCAGAGCAGACCCTGGGGGAACCAGGCTCGACCTGTCCTTCCTCGTGACCGAGGAAGAGCCCTCCTTTCCTCGCCTGGCGTCGGCCTCGTCGTCGTCCGGCATGGAGCGGAGGGCCTGGGACCTGCGCCGAGGGAAGGACTCCCCCCAATCCTCGCCAGTCTCCTCCGGGTCGGACGCTTCCTCCTTCGCCTCTTCTTCATCCTCTTCCCCGCTGGAGCTGCCGGAGTACAAGTTCACCGTCGCCAAGACCGCCAGATCTTCGGGAGCTGCCGCGGGTACCAGCGCCTCACCGTTGAAGGTGGGCATGGTGTTCACCACCAGCTCCCAGTCGTCACGAAGGAACAGGGGGACGGGGGCTCTCACCGGGCTCGCCACGTCTCCCCCAACCAAGGAATGGAGGGCCGCAGCCAGATCCTCGTCGGTCAGGGCCTCGGAGCTCAGGCGCAGGGCGGCGTCTGCTCCTCCAAGCCCCCATAGTGGGAGCGGGTGCTCCTGGAGCGGAGCCACCCGGTGCTCCAAGAACTCCCTCAGGAGCGTGGCCTCGGTCAGCTTCACCGCCTCCGAGTTGCCTGGTCTCAGGTCCGCGTTCATCCTCCTCAACACCGCCTTCGCGCGAGGGTCGATGAGCTCCGTGTGGGACCATGCGTCAACGGACTTAGGTTGCCCCATGGGCAATACCAGACGAGGGTGGAGGCGCCCAACATCCATCATGACCCACTTGCTTCGGTAGCCTTCAATCCTCTTCCCAGGCTTCGAGATGGCATTGGAGCTGGAATAGGCAATGAAGCTCGCGCATGCAGAGACCTGAGCACCAGAAACCCGAAGGGAGAAAAAGTGGCGTAGCAAGGCCACCGAGGGCTTCACACCAACATGAGACTCGCAATAGTAGGCGAAAATCGCCAGGAGAAGGACGGAGTTGGGGTGGAGATGCAGAGCCTGCAGGTTGTATTGGCGGAGAATGGCATGGAAGAACTCAGAGAAAGGAGGCACCAGACCAGCGACAATGGCACTCACGAAGAACGGGTAGAAGGTGCTCCCCTTGCCCTCAGGCTGATAGGAGCCGACCTTGAGCACAGTCGCTCCCTCGCTGCCCTGCGCCATCGTCATCAGGTGCGTGAGGGCGAGGCTCTTCTCCGACAAATTTGGGGAATCCAGGGCCGGCGCGTACCAAGCATCAGCCAGGGACTTGCGAGGCGCCATGGCATGCCGGATGCGAAGGATTGAGACGTATCTGGAGGATTTCGGGAGCAAGAGGAAGGAGAACGAGAAAGGGGATCTAGGGCAAGACGGACGAGAGCGGGGCAAGTAAGCCTGGCCAGGCCCCCCCTCTTTCTGTCAGTCATGCAGTTGCCGAGGCGTCGTGGGAAGTGCAGACGCCCACGCCCACCCCCAATCAACCACCACGCAGCGCCCAAGGTCGCGCTTGCCCCTTCGCTTCTCTGCTAAGCCAAGCCCACGCGCGCCTTGGGCCCGGGGGCTACTGTCGGTGTTCTGGGAACGTTGGTCCCCAGACTTGCCTGCCTGCGGACTGCGGCATGGCTCAAGCGGGGGCCCAGCGCGGCCCATCTTCATCAGCTCAAGCTCAAAGACCCTCGTGAGGGGCCAAGCCTCGCGGGGCGGACGACAGGAAGCTTCCTCAGAGGCAGCCTCATTAGGCAGGCTTGCGAGGAGGCGGAGAGATCAAGGTAGGCGTACCTCGCGAGGAACCCGTGACGCAAGCCATGACGATCGTGACCAGGCGGGTACCAGGTGGGCGCCGGCCTGCGTAGTGTCCTTGTTTCCCCTTTGGTGCAAAGGGGGCAAGCACAGGCCAAGGCATTAGGCAAAGGTTACCATTCCGGTGCAACGAGACCAAGACCAGCCGGACGGTAGGACGGAGGTCACCGTGGAGCCCAAGACAGCGTCATCGCCAGTGCTTTTGGCAGCCGAAGACCACCTTTGGTTAGGATAACTTGTACTAGATGTTCCCCTTTGAAATGGCCAATTGTTGGCGCCCTTCCCGCTCATTATTTGGGGAGAGGCATAGGGCCCCTATAAATAGAGCTAGCCACCAGAGAGTAGAGACATCTAGACACCCCAAGAACATCGAGAGATCTAGTAGAACCCTAGCAGAGAGAGAGAGGCGATGAACTCACCCTAGCAGTTCATCGCACCAGCTCAAGAACACCTCTCGCGAGGCTGTTCTTCCCTTGTACTATCCATCATCAGCCCCAGAGGCAATCCACCACAGCACACACTGGAGTAGGGTATTACACCACAACGGTGGCCCGAACCAGTATAGACATCATGTCTCTTGTGTTGTTCATCATTTTCATCTTAGTTCGCACCAGAGGATCGGACGTAGATCGGTAGGGGAGAGATCTCCGCGCGCACCCCAGTGTTTGAACCTCAAGGGTCTGCCGGAACCCGAAACCCGACACTCTTCAGCAGCAACATAGTCTTCATCTTCAGAGTTTGAGTTTCTATTCTTCCTCTGATAAGTGGCAGCCTTAGGCAGGTTGCTAGGAGTACTTCCGCTCCCATCATCATAGTTGTCTGAGGGACTAGTGCCCTCACTCATGTTAAATTGCTCCTTAGACTTGTTCTAGCTGTCACTCTGATTAGATATTTCTGACACTGCAATCTGAAAGTTGACCCTGTGAATAGATGTAGTTGAGATAGAGTTGATGAGCATCACAAATTACGGAGATTTTGCAAAACAATTGAGTCAAAAACTTAGTTTTAGTTTTCCATAGAAAACATTTTGAAGCTACCGATTTGTTAAAGTCGGTGCCACCGAAGCAATATTGGAGTCTGAACTAGTGAATTCGGTCAGACCGAGACACAGTTTGGTGAATCCGAGATTGCTAGGGTTTCACTGAGAGTTGAACTCGGCCACACCGATTTGCAAGTTTCGGTCAAACCGAAAGCTACAAATGCAATGGCCTAAGCCAAATCGGTGAGGCTCATTTCTACAACTCGGTCGGTCCGAGATGAGTTCGGCGGAAACCTAACCCTAAATTTTTGAATCAAAACTAATCTAAAGGAAGTTTTTGTTGGATAGAATGATCTCATATGTGGTAAGAATCACGGCATTGACTTTGTGCTAAGAATTGGAGGTAAAGATTGCACAAAGAATCGAACTCATACCCTAACTTGGCGATGAGCTCGCTACGGCGGCAACGGCGGTGAAGATTCCCGTTCACGGCAGCGGAGACCAGTGGCGGGAGGTCGCTGGCGATGAGGAGATGATCCAGAGACCCAAGTCAGCAGAGCAAGACACGCGCGGGCGAAAAGGTTTCGGAGGAATTTCCAAAATTTGGCATGTGGGCATATATATCCTAACCCTGTCGGTATGACCGAGTGGAACGACATGGTGGCACCGAGATGCAGAATCGCAAGCGGTTACTGCAACTCGGTGTGACCGAATTGTTCAAATCAGTTGCACCAAGGTTGAAAACCTAGATCAACTCAATGAAGTTGGTATGACCGAAAGGGATGAATCGCAGACCAAAATACATAGAGAGGTTTTGGAAGTTTAAGTCTATGACAAATCGGTGGCTCCGAGTGCTCCTCACCCAGAGGGTTCGAATCTGACTTGATAAAACTTTGTGATGTAGCATGAAAAGAGTTTGAGATGAGAAAATCATAGATAGCTAGAGGAAGTTCTTAGGCATTCTTGTCCATCCATTTGGCAAAAGAAAAATACCAAACAATCAAAGCAACAAAATGGATGTCCTCGAATGAGAAAAGTATGCAATCAACATGCTCACACAAGAAGATGGCAAATGAAATATGTGGCAAAGCATGCACAAACACTCTAGCATCTATCAAGCAATTGGTGATGACTAGGTCATCTATATATATGAGTATATTGACTGAGGAGTGAAATGTGAACATTTGATCGTAGGTCATACTCATCATTTAAACACAAGTAGGGTTACCACTTTTACATAAAGCATTGTTGTGTTCTCACCATTAGAGTTGCTTTAGCTCAATTCTTAGAGTAAAGCTCCCCCTAGATGTGATATCCGCCCTAAGAGGGATGAGGTAACCTTGGGTTTTGTCGATGATGACTTCATGTAGATGTTGAAGATGTGGATGCTAAATGTTGATGTAGATCATTTGGAGCAATCCGTTGGAGTGAGTTGCACTTTCAATACCTACATGGGTTAGTCCCACAAGGAACAAACAAGGATATCCACAGACATAGAGTGAATTACACACGAGATGATGTCCCTGAAAGCATTAGGCTACCTTGTCCCTTGTCTTACCAACAAGAGGGTTTGTGACTCCTTGAACTAGTGGAAGATGTGGAAGTTATTTGCACTTGTTCTTGCCAAAATGATATGAGTGAAATATGTTGGCAGAGTCACCCCCAAGAACTCTCTAGTTCTTCTTCTTCGGGATCCACGTCATCTTGATGGGAATCCTTGGTGTTGTAGTTGTACTTGATGATGTAGAACATGATGTAGTCTTGGGAACCCACTTGACTAAGGCCTTGGGAGCTTCTTCAAATGCATCAATCTCCTCTTGAAGCTTTTCCTTGCCTTTTTTCTTGTGGTATTGTGGTGAAAGATCATCTTGAGTTTGTGTCCCCTTGAAGGAAGTAGGATCATACTTCCCTTGTTGAGGAACAAACTTCGTCTCGGGGTATTGATGTTCTTCCCACTCAACTCCATTGGCATTAAACTTTCATTCAAAACTAACACCTTGATTCCAGTGCCTTCCTTGCTTGCGTACAATTTCCTCAAATTGTTTACTTCCGGTAAGGCTCTTGTAAACACCTTTCTCTATAATTCCCTTCAATAAGCTATTTTCTTGCTCAAGTGTTACTTGGCTAAGAGAATCATTAGTGGAATCAAGAGAACTACTAGAAGCAACAATATTGGATTTAGCATGATTATTGTTACTATTATAAGAAGAATATTTCTTACTCTTGTTGCTAGATTTTACTTGTGGCATGTAAGTAGACAAGAGTAAACGCTTGGCAATGTAAGAAGAACTTTTCTTACGAAGATCATCATTGATTGCTTTTAAGAACCCATGCTCTTGCTCTAGGTTGAGCTTTTCAAAGCATAGCTTCTCATGAGTCTTTAAAAGTTCTCGATGATATTCTAAGGTAGTTTCATGAGCTAACTTACGAGTGTTTAGTTCTTTAGTTAGACGCTCAATCACCTTCTTATCATCGTCATTCCTTTTATCTTGATTAGCATGATTAATATCAAGTTCATCATAGTTTTCATCACTAGAGTTGTCAATAAGTAAATCATCATCACCTAGCAAATCATATTCATCACTATTGAAATCAACATACTCAGGGTGTGATACCTTTGTGCCTTTAGCAATGAAGCATCTTCCAATTCCTTCATTTAGTGAGTCAAATATGTCATAGGAGTTGGTCGACACAAGTGCTAGACTGGCAAAACCTTCATCTTGAGTATATTCAGAGTCAAAGTGATAACTTCTCTTGGAGTGGTGGTGGGAGTCGAAGCCGGATACCCATTCACCAACATGAGCTTGATGTGTTCTTTTTGTGAAGCTCCTTGATGACTTGTCCTTCCTTTCCGAATCCTTGCTTCTGCGAGAGGTTCTTCGTTCATAACGATCATCTCTACTCCTTCTCTATCTTGGAGGTGATTCTTCTCTTCTACTTATCATTTTAGGTGAGTCTTCTCTTCTTTTGTAGGGAGTCGTAAACTCATTGGAGTAGTGTCTGGGTCTTCCACAATTGTAGCAATTGCGCTCACGACTAGAAGATCTTTTGTCATTGTAGGACCTTGACTTGGAACTTCTTTCTTTGCTTCTACTCTTGTAGAACTTGTTGAAGTTCTTCACCATTAGGCTCAATTCCTCATTGAAGACTTATTTCTCACTTGATGATGTAGGAGCATCACACGAGGCTTTGTAAGCACCACTAGACTTGTTGTGAAGCTCTTCTTTATTCTTGAGTGACATCTCATAAGCAACAATTCTACCAATGACTTTTGTTGGCTTGAGATCTTTTAATTAGGCATCATTTGGATTAATGTGCACACTGTGTCCTATTTTCCATCCAAGGCTCTTAGGATCTTCTTGATGATGAATTTGTCGGTCATCTCTTCACTTCCTAGGCCGGCAATCTCATTTGTGATGAGAGCATGCCTAGATTACATTTCAGCGACACCTTCACCATCCTTCATTTTGAACTTGTCAAGTTGTCTTTGAATCACATCCAATTTGGATTCCTTGATGGAGTCGGTACCTTCATGCATATCAATCAAAGTATCCCAAATTTCCTTTGCATTCTCAAGATGGCTCATTTTGTTGAATTCTTCGGGGCAAAATCCATTGAAGAGGATATCGCAAGCTTGAGCATTATATTGCAACATCTTCAATTCTTCCACGGTAGCTTCATGATTTGGTTCTCTCCCATCGAAGAATTCACCTTGCAAGACAATACACACAATACCCCAAACGGCGGGGTTATGTCCAAGAATATGCATTTTCATCTTATGCTTCCAACTAGCAAAATTAGTACCATCAAAGTAAGGACCTCTACGGTGGTAATTTCCCTCGCTAGACGCCATACTCTCCTAGGTTGTGAAACCAAGGCTATGATCACCAAAGCTATGGAAATCAAGGCAAATGGAGACCAAAGCTCTGATACCACTTGTAGGATCGAAAGTATGTCTAGAGGGGGTGATTAGACTACTTGACCAAATACCAATCTAGCCTTTTCCAAATTTTAAGTCTTGACAGATTTTAGCAACTTATCACAAGTCAAGCAATCAACCTACACATGCAATTCTAAGAGTATAGCAGTGGAGTGTAAATCATTGCATATGAAGGTAAAGGGGAGGAGTTTAGAGGGAGCAAACGCAATGTAGACACGAAGATTTTTGGCATGGTTCTGATAGGTGGTTCTATCGTACATCCACGTTGATGGAGACTTCAACCCACGAATGGTAAAGCTTGTGCGAGTCCACAGAGGGCTCCACCCATGAAGGGTCCATGAAGAAGCAACCTTGTCTATCCCACCATGGCCATCGCCCACGAAGGGCTTGCATCACTTGGGTAGATCTTCTCGAAGTAGGTGATCTCCTTGCCCTTACAAACTCCTTGGTTAAACTCCACAATCTTGACGGAGGCTCCCAAGTCACACCTAACCAATCTAGGAGACACCACTCTCCAAAAGGTAATAGATGGTGTGTTGATGATGAACTCCTTGCTCTTGTGCTTCAACTGATAGTCTCCCCAACACTCAACTCTCTCTCACACAGATTTGGATATGGTGGAAAGATGATTTGAGTGGAAAGCAACTTGGCGAAGGCTAGAGATTAAGATTCTTGTGGTTGGATTGGAATGTCTTGGTCTCAACACATGAGTAGGTGGTTCTCTCTCTTAGAAAATGAGTGGCGGAAGTGTAGGCACGTTCTGATTGCTCTCTCCATGAATGGAGGAAGGGTGGAGGGGTATATATAGCCTCCACACAAAATCTAACCATTACACAGTATTTACCAAACTCGGTGGGACCAAATAGTGAAACTCGTTTAGACTGATTCAGTTCAAAATGTGAATGTTAGGCTTTTCGGTGGGACCGATATGATCAACTCGGTGGGACCGATTGTGTTAGGGTTAGGGCATAAAGTAATCTCGGTGAGACCGATCACATGAACTCGGTGAGACCGATTTCAGTAATAGGCAAACATAGAGTTGGTCAGGTAAACTCGATGAGACTGATCGCTCATTTCGGTGAGATCAAAACGTTACGAAAAGGAAACAAAGAGTGTGCATTGCGAACTCGGTGGGACCGATCGCTCATCTTAGTTAGACCGAAACATTACGAAGGGAAACAGAGAGTTTGCAATCCCATGTTGTTGAGACCGAACTGATTAGGGTCTCTGGCTATGGCTATGTCAAGTGAACCCGGTGGCGCCGGATAGATCAAATCGGTGGGGCCGAGTTTGACTTTTGGTTTGGGACGTATGTGGATATGAGAAAGTGGTTGAAGGCTTTCGGATCATATCACTAAGCATTTTGAGCAAGCAAGCCATTAAGCAACACCTCATCCCCTTTTAATAGTATTGGCTTTTCCTATGGACTCAATGTGATCTTGGATCACTAAAATGAAAATGTAGAGTCTTGAGCTTGTGCCAATATGTGTCTTTAGCATTTTGAGGGGTCCACATCTCTAGTCCATGCCATGCCAATCATTGAACTTACTGAAAAGATTATCTTGAATGGATATTAGTTCAATGAGCTATATGTTGTTAATAATTATCAAAACCACCCAGGGATTCGTTGCACTTTCACCAAACAATGATGCCTGATGTTGGGTACTTGTATAACTATTAGTTGACATAATTGAATGCCTTAACATTTAATTACTCCAGCGAAGTGTGCCTAAAGCTTTGAAGTCTACTAACCAACTATTACTGCATGAGGCTCACAATCTAGTTTATACTAGGCTACTGATTTGCATAGTTTTGCTTGCTGTAGTAGGTCTGTATGAATCCCTCTGCTATTCATTATGCTCCCTAAGACTTTAATTGAGCTACAGAATGGCCAACTTCTTGCTTACTTATAGCAATGTGCTGTCTAAATTTGTAACTTGTTTGTGTTTTGGATTTGGCCCCAACATCATGCTCCTTTGGTGAGCTAAGAGAGATTTTTATATGCGGGCTGCACAGACTATGATTTTTGTAATTTTTAAAATATCACCTGCTTATGCTTCATGACGTGTAACATTATTGTTAGTCTTGTTTTGCCATGTACAAAATAGTCTGTCTTGCTCGCTTCACAGTTGTAACTATATTTTTGCCCTAGTCAGGTGTACTTACAGAAACATTTCAGGATGAAGTGACATCAACACAAAGATCTGCGAGCAGTGTGGCATGGCCGTTACCAAGTGATTATGGATTGGAATTGGAATGTGCTGATGTTCTTGAGCATCAACTAGAGGTGGCTAGACAACATGTACATGATTCTCAACGTACAATCAACAAGTTGAGACTGGACTTGCAGGTATTAGATGCAGGAGTCGAAAAAATGAAACGAGAAACTGAGGTAACCACGAAGGAATTGGAGATTTTGCAGACTGAAATTTGTGCTATCTAAATCCGGCCAATCCTATTTTCTGAAGAGATTATAGTTCAAATGGTAAGTTCTGTTGATGTGTGTCCATGATGCATGAGCTTTATTTGTCCAGTGTATGTAATTTATTCTTTGTGTACGCTTTATTATCACTGGTGCCAAACTATAATGCCCAATGGGCATATTTGGCTGTAATTTATTTATTGTATAGTGTATGATTATTCTATGTTGCTATGCCTTAGTATTTTTATTGTATAGTGTATGTTTTTTAGAGTCTATAGTATAGAGTAGGATAATTCTTGAATATGCTATATCGTTGAAACGGGGGCCAACATGCCCAAACATTTCCTGGGCGCCATACAAATGAACAAACATGTGTAGTCAAAGCGGGCCTTAATTGGGTTGGTCAAAATAATGTTTAGTGGATCCCAAATGATGTGGCCCACCGTAACAACGACTCTTAGTAGGCCGTTAGCAGGCCAAAAGCTAGATAGGGACGTATAAATGGAAATGGCCCCAGGGGCCTCTAGCAGTCCAAAATGAATGTCAATTTGGTCTCGGCCCTTTTACTTTACGTGCCAGTAAGAGGCCGAAAGTGTTATGGGCCAAAGGAGGCCCAATTTGCAAACTAGGCTTTTAACAGGCCGAAATTCGCATTGGCCTGAAATTTTGCCGTGCGGAACGTGGGCCCCTAATGGACCCAAAGTCAAAGGCCCAACCGTTGTGAGGGCCGCTAATAGGCCAAAGGACAAAATGGTCTAGGAATTGGCCCATTTACCGAATGGGCCAAGGACAGGCCTAAAATCACAATGGGCTAGAATTGGCCCAACTGTAGAATGTGCCGAGAAAAGGCTGAAAGACGTTCCGGGCCGTTAATGGGCTAGAACTAACGATGGGTTGCTAACAGGCCGAAAGAATCTCGGGCCATAATTGGTCCCAAAGATGTAGTAGACCGTTAATGGGATGAAACTGACGATGGGCTGGAAATTGTCAAATCTAGAATGGGTATTTGATGGGTCGTGTCGGTGTACTAGAATAGGGGTACCCTAGTACCCCGAACTTGTGCACGTGCAGTTGCAGCACCCCGCGGCAAAGGCTTGCCGGGCGAACGCCAAGATCCCCCAAGGTTCCCTTGGAGCGATCCAAGAACAAAGTATTTAAGCTAAGGAGACAAGACCCCGGCAAGAGGAGCTTGCCGGGAAGGCCAACCAAGGCGCTCCAAGGAACTTGCCACGACGCGCCACGCGCTCCGTCAAGGCGACAAGGCCCCGGCAAGAGGAGCTTGCCGGGAAGACTAAACAAGGTACACCAAGGCCCGGTGAGCGAGCGGGGCACGGCAGCGTGCTGGCACGAGCGGGGCACGGTCGCCTGGACGGGATACTGCTCCTTCTAACATAGTTAGAAGTTCGAGCACGTCCCGCTCCTCGCGCCGTCCGCCACTGCTACCCACCACTCCAGAAGAAGCTTTGGCACGAGCTCAACTTCTCCTAGATTACCCTCCAACGTCGGACAAGATCGACGAATGGAGAGCCACCATTCAGAGTCTCATCGGCTACGCCAACGGCGACACTCCACGGCGGCCGAGCGCGTTGCCACCACGGCAGGGCCGCAGGATGCGAGCCGGTGGCGATGAAACGGGTGGAGGTGCAACTACCATGCAATCACCGCCCCGAAGGCCAAGATCGCCGACTCGCCGGATCCACCTCGACAGCGACTCCACTGCATCGCCGGATCCACGAGCTCGTCGCGATCAGCGCCAAGTTCTTCATGATCGACAACAAGAAGACGCTCGAACCCGCATCGAGCGCCGAAGAGAAGCGCGACGTCAATCCGACAAGCGCGCTGGGCCCTCTGTTGACATGCATGCGCCAGGGGAACCAGGCGATCTGCCGTACGCGGTAGGTTGTCCTGCGTTCACTCGTGAGCTGCGGCAAGTCCAGTGGCCCAGCACAAAGAACTTCGAGCCAGACGTACCGGAGAAATACGACGGCAAGACGCATCCGTCAGAGTTCCTCAGCATCTACACCATTGCGGTACAAGCTGCCGGGGGACGAGATGACAAAATCCTTGCCAACTACTTCCCGCTGGTGCTCAAGCCCAACATCAGATCCTGGCTCATGCACTTGCCGGACAACTCCATATCCTCTTGGGCTGATCTGTGCCATCAGTTTGTCGGCGCCTTTACCGGCGGACACAAGCCTCATGGCCAGGAGAGTGATCTTCATCTGCTCGCCCAGAAGGAAGGAGAGCCCCTGCGCAAGTACATTCAGAGATTCAGTAGTGTGCAGCACAACATCCCAGACGTCCACTCTGCCGCGGTGATCAGCGTGTTCCATCAGAACGTGCAGAACCGCAGGATGCGGGAGGAAATGGTGATGTGCAAGATCAGGGACGTCAGTGAGTTATATGCACTGGCCGACAAGTGTGCGCGTGCTGAGGAAGGGAGGAGACTCCCTGGAGAAAATATAGGAGCGGGGGGATCTGAAAGTGAAGATGCTGCCCCGACAAGGAAAAACCGGCGGCGGAACAACAGAAGGAGGAAAGGCAAAGAAGTGCTAGTTGTTGAGCAGTCCGGCAACGGTGGCGGCGCCAAGGAAGCCAAAGCTGGTGACTCCGGTAAGGAGGTTGCCGCGAAGGCAGCAGTCGCCGACAAGCAGGACGGCCCCAACAAGCAATATTGCAAGATCCACCGCACCAAGGGCCATGATCTCCAGAACTGTAAGAAAGTCGAACAACTTGTTGAGCAACAGAAAGATGAATACGAGCGGCGCGACAAGGAGAAGGCCCAGGAAGGAGCTGGTGGATCCGGCAAGAAACGTCCCGGCCGAGGAGGACGCCGCGGCAAGGCCAAGCAGCGGCAAGGAGACAGACCTCCTCGCGGCCGCAACAAGGATGAAGATGACGGCGACGATGAAGATATGGATGATGAGGAGACTGATGAGCAGGAGTTCCAGAAAGCCACAGAGGTCCTGTGCGTTGACGGTGGTGCTTCTCTGCATGCCTCGCACCGCCAGCTCAAGCAGTGGGTGCGGGAAGTTAATGCAGCAGAACCACCCGTCGAGTCACGCAAGCCTCTGAAATGGTCCGGCACGCCTATCATCTTTGATATTGAGGACCACCCGGATCGCATAACTGCGGTCGGGTGCTTGCCGATGTTGGTTTTACCAACAATCCGCAACCTCAAGGTCACTAAGATGCTAGTTGACGGCGGGGCCGGCTTGAACCTGATCTCCTCCGCGGTGCTCCAGAAGCTCCAGATCCCTGACAGCGAGCTCGAAGAGACCGGCACATTTCAAGGAATCAACTCGGGAAGGAGCAAGCCAAATGGAAAGATCACGTTGCCGGTAACATTTGGCAGTGAGCTGAACTTCAGGACTGAGAGGGTCACGTTTGACGTTGCCGACTTTCCATTACCTTACAATGGAATCCTTGGCCGTCCGGCACTCGCCAAGTTCATGGCAGCCTCTCACTATGCGTACAACGTATTGAAAATGCCAGGCCCAATAAGTGTCATTTCTGTCCCTGGCGACAAGAAGGATGCTCTTATCTATGCCGACAAGATCTACCGGGAAGCAGCAGCCGCAGCAGAACGCAAGATACTTGCCGCTGAAGCTCCCGGGGGGAAGAAGAAGACCAAGTCCGACAAGAGCTCTGATGCCCACTCCGGCAAGCGCACCTCTTCGGAGTGCTGCGCTACCGTCGAGGACGCACCGTCGAGCTCCACCAGCAAGCGAAAGAAGGCAATGGCAGCTCCACCTGAGACCAAGAAGGTGTCCGCCAAGGAGGATGGCGCTGGTGGTACCTTCACCATCAGCGCCACTCTTGACCCCAAATAGGAAAGCGCGCTCGTTGCTTTCCTGCGGGCGAATGTCGACGTGTTTGCGTGGCAACCGTCTGATATCCCCAGTGTTCCTAGGAAAGTAATTGAGCACCACCTTGCCGTCTGTCCTCATGCGCGACCCGTCAAGCAGAGAGTCAGGAAGCAGGCAGTAGAGCGCCAAGAATTCATCACAGAAGAAATTAAGAAGCTGGAAGCAGCAGGCCTTGTCAGAGGAGTACTCCATCCCACATGGTTGGCCAATCCTGTTGTTGTGCGCAAGGCTAACGGGAAATGGAGACTTTGTATTGACTTCGCTGATGTTCATAAAGCTTGTCCCAAAGACCCATTTCCCTTGCCGCGTATTGACCAGATTGTTGACTCCACAGCCGGATGTGATTTGCTTTCATTTCTTGATGCATACTCAGGATACCATCAGATCTTCATGGCAGAAGAAGATGAAGAGAAAAGCGCATTTATCACCCCGTGTGGCACGTACTGCTTCTTACGGATGCCTTTCGGTTTGAAGAATGCTGGTTCAACATTCGCAAGGGTAGTCCACCATGCTTTTGAGCCGCAAATGCACAGAAATGTGGAAGCTTACATGGATGACATAGTGGTCAAGAGCAAGAACAAGGCGACCCTGATTCAAGATTTAGACGAAACATTTGCAAACCTGCGCAAGATCAACCTCAAGCTTAACCCCGAGAAGTGCGTGTTTGGAGTCCCTTCCGGCAAGCTTCTCGGGTTCTTCGTGTCTCAGCGGGGAATTGAAGCCAATCCCGACAAGATCAAAGCCATTGAGCAGATCGATGCACCAAAGCGCGTCAAGGATGTACGAAGGCTTGCCGGTTGCGTGGCTGCTCTCAGCAGGTTTATCTCTAGATCTGCCGAGCATGCCCTGCCATTTTTCAAAATTTTGAAAAAGGCAGGTCCAATGAAATGGACTCCGGAAGCGGAGGCTGCGCTGCAGGACTTGAAGAGATACCTATCCTCCACTCCAATGCTTGTCGCACCTAAGCCGCAAGAGAAGTTGCTGCTGTATATAGCGGCAACCAATCAAGTGGTTAGTGCTGCGTTAGTGGCGGAGAGGGAGGCGGATGATGAGCCAGCAACCACGGCAGATCCATCCAGCGACAAGCAGGGGGCTTCGTCGACAAGCTCTGGTCCCGACAAACATGGGTTTGTGCAGGAACATGGTAAGATGCCAAGGAGAATGGTGCAGCGCCCAGTTTACTTTGTCAGTTCTCTTCTGCAGGGGGCTAGATCAAGGTACCCTGGTGTGCAGAAGTTGCTTTTCGGCCTCCTCATGGCCTCGAGAAAGCTGCGCCATTACTTCCAAGCACATGAGATCACAGTCGTCACTCGCTTTCCGCTGAAGAGGATACTGCAAAATCCAGAAGCAACGGGCAGGATTGTCGAGTGGGCACTGGAACTGTCAAGCTTTGGCCTCAAGTTTGAGAGCACCTCAACTATCCAAAGCAGAGCATTGACAGAGTTCATAGCAGAGTGGACGCCAACCCCAGATGAAGAAATTCCAGAAACGAGCATCCCCGTCAAAGAGGCAAGCAAAGAGTGGCTGATGTACTTTGATGGCGCCTTCTCGCTGCAAGGCGCCGGTGCAGGCGTGCTGCTTGTCGCACCCACCAGAGAGCACCTCAAGTACGTAGTCCAGATGCACTTTCCCAAAGAGCAAGCAACCAACAATACTGGAGAGTATGAAGGATTGCTTGCCGGTCTCAGAATCGCAGCAAACCTTGGGATCAAGAAGCTCATTGTCAGGGGTGACTCACAGCTTGTCGTCCGACAAGTGAACAAGAGCTACCAGAGTTCGTTGATGGAAGCGTATGTTGATGAAGTGAGGAAGCTAGAAGAGCACTTTGACGGCCTACAAATGGAGCATATCCCAAGATCTCGGAATGATATTGCTGATGGCCTGTCAAAGTGCGCCGCACTAAAGTTACCTGTGGAACCAGGGATCTTTGTGCTTAAGTTGACTCAACCATCCGTAACACCATCAATTGGACAAAGCAAGAAGAGGAAGTTGGTTTCTGGTGACTACTTCCCGGCAGAGCTCTCCGAAGCCGCCGCCAAGAAAGTCCCCAAGATCAACACCAAGAAGGCTGAGGGGCAGTCTGCTCCGGCAAGCCTTATGGTTTGTTCCGTTGAAGCAGACGCTCCCGACAAGTTTTGCTCCGGCAAGCTTGCCGGGGAACATCAAGCTCCGGCAGGACCACAAGTCCTTGCCGTGGAAGCGGATGTTCCCACAGCAGCAGATGCGCCTTTAGTCCTTGTTGTCGAGCCACAAGCTCTAGCATGGGCACAGCAGATTGTCCACTTCCTTCAGACAGGAGAACTTCCCGAAGAACAAGAAGAAGCGGAAAGAGTAGCCCAGCAGTCAAGTATGTACCAGTTTGTCGATAGCATACCGTACAGAAGAAGACTCAACGATGTGAAATGGAAGTGTATTCGCCGGGAAGATGGACAAAAGCTGTTGGCGGAGATACATGGAGGCATATGTGGCCACCACATTGGCGCAAGAGCACTTGCCGGCAAAGCTTTCCGGCAAGGTTTCTTCTGGCTGACAGCCCTCCAGGATGCAACTGCACAAGTAACCGAGTGTGAAGCATGCCAGTTCCACTCCAAACAGATACACCAGCCAGCTCAAGCTCTCCAGACGATCCCTTTATCCTGGCCATTTTCGGTCTGGGGGCTCGATATCCTCGGCCCCTTCCCCCGAGCTGTCGGGAGCTTTGAGTACTTGTACGTCGCAGTCGACAAGTTCACAAAGTGGCCGGAAGTGCAGCCAGTGAGGAAGGTGACAGCACAGTCAACAGTCAAGTTCTTCAGGTCGATTGTTTGCCGTTTTGGGTTCCCTAACAGGATCATCACCGACAACGGCACGCAATTCACGAGCCGCACCTTCATGCAGTACGTCCAAGACCTTGGCGCCAAGGTCTGCTTCGCTTCTGTTGCTCATCCGAGAAGCAACGGTCAAGCAGAGAGGGCAAATGCTGAAGTGCTGTGCGGGCTGAAGACCAGAACTTTCGACAGGCTGCACAGGTGCGGAAGGAACTGGATCGAGGAGCTGCCGGTGGTTCTTTGGTCGATCAGAACAACACCAAATCGAGCCACTGGCCAGACACCTTTCGCTCTAGTCTATGGAGCAGAGGCAGTTCTCCCCACGGAACTCGTTACGGATCACCTCGAGTGCTCGCTTATGATGAGCTTGAGCAAGAACAGCTGCGGCAAGACGACGCGCTGCTCCTTGAGGAAGATCGTCTTCAGGCTGCTGTACGAGCTGCTCGATACCAGCAAGCTTTGCGCCGCTATCATAGCCGCAAAGTTAAAGCCAGAAGCTTCGAGGAAGGCGACCTTGTTCTTCGGCGCGTTCAGGCCGCCAAGAATTCCAACAAGTTGACGCCAAAGTGGGAAGGCCCTTATCGGGTGAGACGAGTCACAAGGCCTGGCGCTGTCCGCCTTGAGACCGAAGATGGCATTCCGGTGAGCAACTCCTGGAACAGAGAACATCTTCGTAAGTTTTTCCCATAAGGCGCGGTTGCCGGAACCCGTTCCGGCAACCACCTTTTGTACAAGTCTTGCCGCTGTTGCATGTAATCCTTTGTACAAAGCCGGGCACAGATCCCGTGCATAAGTAAAACCCCATGTGCTCCGCACAGCTTGTCCATTTCATGCGTTAGTTCCTTTCTTGCATGCGATTATCTGACACTTTGTGCAGCACCTACATCCGGTAAGCAGTAACGAGCCGAAGAGCTCCATATTATTATTTTCTCTTCTTTCTTTTTCTTTTAAAGGAAAAGAAGGTTCTCTCGCACACAAGTTTGCCGGGGGGGAAGGAGAAGATTGTGGTATGGGCAGGCGTCGTTCAAGCAAAGACTTGCCTTACCGGGAAGCAAATGACAGAAAAGCTAAGTTGCCAAAGTTTGAGCAATCACTTTTTAAAATTTTTGAGTTATCTTCCTCGAATGACCCTGCTTTGTATGGAAAACCTATGCGCGGAGGAACTAACTCGTGGCTAGTTGCGCCCTTACTTTGTTTCGAGTCCGCTCAACAGCTTAAGCGTGCTGCATCTAGTCGCGACAAGGTTTCTTGTCGGAAGTAGCGCCACCAGCAGGCTGCTGAAGTTCCGCACTCAGCGCTCGCGGCTCGGGCGCCTGCGCCGACAAGTTCCCTAGAAGCGTAGGGTAATAACATACAAATGAAGGAATCTAGTAGAGGAAATAACATTGCAATTGATAACAGAAATAAAGTTATATTACAAGATAACTTGTCGCAGCTCTAACAGACTGTTTTCATAACATGATCAGCAGCGACAAGGGAAAAGAAGGAATGGGCGGCCTAATCTACGCGTCCGCCCTCGACTCTCTTGATCTCACTCACCTTGTCCACAATGGGTGCGACACGGGCCTTGAGTGCATCCAGATCGGCGTCAGGCGGCAAGGACCTGAGGACGTTGGTGAAGCTGAGGTCTGGGTTGCGGAAGGCCACCTTCATCAGCACCTTCTGGAGAACCCCGGCGCAGATTTTGCGCGACTCGTCGGCCAGCTGCTTCGGGATCCTCTCCCGGAGCCGCTGGAGTGCCGTCGCCACACCCTTTTAGAATAGGCTGAGCTTGGCGCTGGGTTGAAGACTCTCGTCGGAAGGATACCCAAAGTCCTCCATCCCCAGCTGCGCCAGCTCCTCGTTGATGACTGCGGCAATGTTCACCAGACCCTCGGTCCAGTGCTCCACATTGTCTCTGAACGAGTTCTGGGTAACTGCAATGCTCTCCAGCAGCGCCGCGTCGGCCTTGACCTTCTCCGACAAGGTCTTCTCCCGCTCCTTGGCGGCCTCCAGCGTCTGCGTCAGCGTGGCCAGCTTCAGCTCCAGGTCTGCTTTGGAATCCTTGGCGGCGCTGAGCTCCTTGCCCCTCTCAGCGAGAAGACCTTGCAGCTCACCGTGGGCGGCAGCATCCTTCTCGCGCTCACGCTTGAGCGCGGCAAGCTCCTCGCCGCTCTTCCCAATATCGGCCTCCAGCTGCGCCACCTTCTCCTCTAGCTCTTTCTTGGCGGCCTCTGCAGTTGCCGCGGCGTCCTTTGCCTCCTTGAGCGCCCCGCCAAGTGCTCGCTCACGCTCGGCGAGCTCTTCCTCGTAGCTGTCGAGGTTGGCCTTCTGCTGCACTAGTTCACCTTCCCGCGTGGACTGCTTCTCGGCAGCCAGCCTTTGTTCCTCCTCAGCCTCGGCCCTCTCGAGAAGAAAGGCCGTGCGCTCCTTGTTGACTCGCTCCCGCTCCTACGCCAGGGACCGGAGAGCTTCTTGATTTTGGCCCCGGAGCTCCTCCACGCGCTTTTCCATGTCAACTCCCACCTTCACAACAAGCGCTTCCCGGGAAGCCAGCTTGGCTTGCCGGGTGCGGTAGAGTGACAGCAGCTTCCGCAGCAGCTGCTCCTCCTCAGGCTCGCCGCTGCTGCTGCCGGGCGCGTCAACCAATGACAGTCCAGCAGAGGTGAGCACCTCCCCGTCAAAAGTCTCCCCCTCGACCGGCGCCCTGGAGCTCGATGCCCAGGGTAGCTTGATGAAGATATTGTCACCGACCTTCAAGTAGGCGCCGGGCTGGGGCTCCTCGGAGCCCGGCTCTGCAGAAGCGGCAGAGGGTTCGGCGGTCGGCGCAGCGCCCGGCGCTCCTGCGGCCTTAGGGTCGTCTGTGCAATCGCCCGACCCCTCGCCGGCTTCCGCAGTAGCAGCCCCGGCGGCCTCCTTGCCGGCGGTCTCATCAGCACCGGCACCTTCCTCGCCGGCGCCCTCTGTCTCCATAGGCTCAGCCGAAGATGGGTCTGAAGAACGAAGAAGGGAGGAAAATCAATCAAAAATCCAAGAAAGGAAAAACGGAAGAAGCAGAACCCAAGGGAAAGTTTCTGGGCAAGTGGATTACCTGCGCCAAGATCTTCAGTTGCGGCCTCGGTCGCCGCAGGATCAGCAGTGCCGTCCCTTGCCAGAGAGTCCCCCCTTGCCGGAGAGCGCTCCCTTGCCGGGGACTCCTCCCTTGGCGGCACAGTCGAAGCAGGTGGCACTTCGGGACCGGCCTCCGGGCGCTCCTGATGAGGCTGCTCTGCTCCTGCACAAGTCAACAAGCAAGATATCAACAAAGGAAAAAAGCACTCAAGCGCGCCCAGCAGCAGAAGGCTAAACTATGAACTTACGCTGGGGGCTGCGCTGGGGGCTGCTCTAAGGGGTGATTGCCGGGTCCGTCAACGCGGTCTCGGGCCCACCTCCTGCCGACACGATGGGGTCATCCTCGATGACGATCACCGCGGCCTTGGCCCTCTTCGCCGCTCTCTGGGCCAGTGTTCTGAAAAGAAAGGAGTCCAGATTGGAGCAAGTCAGATACAAGATATAAACAGCAAGATTGAAGGATTATAAGAGCACCAAAGAAACTCACTCGTCTTCCTCCTCGTCGGAGCTGAGCGCGGAAAGATCGAAGTCCGACCCTCCTCCGGTGCGGAGAGGTGGAGGAGTAGGATCCCTTGCCCGCTTGGCGGGGGCAGTGGCAGTGGCCCGGAAAGATCCCGCTCCAGTTGACCGCTGTTGCGTGAGGCGCTCCCGCGGCAATATTGCTTGCCATGGTAGAGCGCGTCGTGCGGCTCGGTGGCTGTGGAGCCGGCTGCCGCCCCGCTGCGTCCCCGGCCCTGCGAAGGCGCCTCCTTGGCGGGGCCGGGGGCTCCGCCTGTGGCAAGTTCTCTGAAGGCTCAGCCTCCTCCTCGCCGGCCTCGCTCGGCTCGGCTTCGGAACCGGCAGGCTCCTCCTCACCCATAAACTCCGCGTGTTCAGCAAGGTTTGCCGCCTCTGCAGCCTCCGCCTCCTCCACAGTAAACCCAAACACACCCGCAGCAGCTGCGGCCGCAGCCTCTTCCGCCCTAGTAGCGATGAGCTGCAGCTCCTCGTCGGTGGTGTCACGGGTGAGGCTCTTCTGCTCGTCAGCGCGGACCGGCACTTCCTCCAAGGTGTCGAAGAACGCTCGCACAACGTCATCCGCAGGCTCTTGCCAAGTTGGGACGATGCCGTGTGAATCACACAACGGCATCATGGTGCGGATCCGGTCAAGCGAAGAGTTATTGCACAAAGGAACTATGCCCCTCGGCTGTGTGAATGGATGCTGGGGCTCGCGTTTGAATAATTCCAAGAGCATTGCGTCCAACTCCAAGACGGTGAAGTTATAGTCGAGGCCCGGCCGCAGCCTCATGATGTCAGCCGAATTCTTGAATTCCCAGGCGGGCCTCCCCCCTCTCCTGCAGGGGGGCAATGCGGCGGCGGAGGAAATCTGCCCCGACAGCACCTACGGTGAGCCCGGCAAGCCTGAGGCGAAGAATCCTAGTGATGGCGATCTTCAGCCTCTCGTCTTCCGGGGCCACGTTGCTCCAGTCATTGCCGCGCACTATTGGAGTTTGGCGCACGGCGGTGAAGGGCTGCCGATTCTCCTCGACGATCCAGCACCACTCCGCTCTCCACTCCTCCCACTTGCTGCGGAGCTCACCCTCCAAGTACGCCTCCTTCTTGCCGACTCTTGAGATCCAAGCAATCCCTCCGGCAAGCGGCTCTCCTCTCTCTACCCGAGGTATGAAGTAGTGGCGGAAAAGGGCTACACTAGGGTGGACTCCAACAAAGTTTTCGCACAAGTGTGCGAAAACTTCCATGGTCAGGACAGCGTTGGGGGTGAAGTCAAGGAGGCGGAAGCCATATGTGTTCATAATATCACAGAAGAACTCCGAGAAGGGTGGGCAGAGCCCGCAATAGAAGAATAGCGGGAAGAACGGGTACCCATTTGGAGCCAACTCCGAGGCAGCGGCCGGGAGTACCCTCGTGCGCGGATGAGCACGCGTCTCCGTTGCCCAAAGGAGGTAGAAGTACTCCCTCAGCTCCTGCACGCCGAGCTGGGGGGTGAAGATCGCCCGCTCCTTCCCCAGCGCTGCGAGCCGCTGCGCCTCGGCCGACTTCACACCCTTTCCCTTGTCGGCTTTCGGGGCCATGGCGAAGGTGGTGGGGAAGGTCGA